>NC_141821.1:35803951-36103951 GCF_982586985.1 Callionymus lyra | reverse complement strand
AGTTACAGCTTCTAAAGAAAGCACAACATCAGTAACGGCAGCAGTCACATTAGCTGGCGTAAGCACACCAGCTCTAACTGCAACAGGAGGAGGCACACTATCAAATACAGCATTAGTTACATTAGTAGGAGGGAGCACGCCAGCAGTTACAGTCACAGAAGGAACGACACCAGAATTTACTGCAGCAGTAGGAAGCACACCAACAGTTACAGCTGCTAGAGAAAGCACACCAGCAGTGACAGCTGCGGCAGCAGTCACAGCAGGAGGAGAAAGCACACCAGCAGTTAGATCAGCAGGAGGAAGCACACCAGCAACAAGAAGACGCACACCAGTAGTAACTGCAACAGGAAGAAGCACACCAGCAGTTACAGCAGCAGGAGAAGGTACACCAGTAATTACGGCAGCAGAAGGCAGCACACCAGCTGTCACAGCAGCAGGAGGAATCACACAAACAAATTCCGCAACAGGAGGAAGCACACCAGCAATCACAGCAGTAGGAGAAGGCACACCAGCAGTTACAGAAGCAGGAGGTACCACACCAGCAGTTACAGCTGCTAGAGAAAGCACACCAGCAATTACAGCAGCAATCACAGCAGAAGGAGGAAGCACACCAGAAGTTATAGCATCAGAAGGCAGCACACCAGCAGTCACAGCAGCAGGAGGAATCACACAAACATCTACCGCGACAGGAGGAAGCACACCATCAGTGTTAGCAGCAGAAGGAAGCACACCAGCAATCACAGCACTAGGAGGAAGCACACCAGCAGTTACAGTAGCTGAAGGAAGCACATCAGCAGTTACATCAGCAGGAGGAAGCACACCAGAAGTTACAGTTGTTCGAGAAAGCACACCAGCAGTTACAGAAGCAGGAGGTAGCACACCATCAGTTACAGCTGCTAGAGAAAGCACAGCAGCAGTTACAGCAGCAGTCACAGCAGGAGGAGGAAGCACACTAGCTGTCACAGCAGCAGGAGGAAGCACACCAGCAAATACAGCTGCTCGAGGAAGCACAGCAGCAGGAAGGAGCACACCAGGAATCACACCAACAGTTACAGAAGCAGTAGGCAGCACACCAGCAGTTACAGGTGCTAAAGAAAGCACACCAGCAGTTACAGAAGCAGTCACTGCAAGAGGAGGAAGCACACTAGCTGTCACAGCAGCAGGAGGAAGCACACCAGCAGTTACAGATGCTCGAGGAAGCACACTAGCTGTCACAGCAGCAGGAGGAATCATACAAACAATTCCCGCAACAGGAGGAAGCACAGCAGCAGGAAGAAGCACACCAGCAATCACAGCATTAGGAGGAAGCACACCAGCAGTCACAGCAGCAGGAGGTAGCACACAAACATCTACCGCAACAGGAGGAAGCACACCATCAGTGACAGCAGCAGAAGGAAGCACACCAGCAATCACAGCACTAGGAGGAAGCACACCAGCAGTTACAGTAGCTGAAGGAAGCACATCAGCAGTTACATCAGCAGGAGGAAGCACACCAGAAGTTACAGTTGTTAGAGAAAGCACACCAGCAGTTACAGAAGCAGGAGGTAGCACACCATCAGTTACAGCTGCGAGAGAAAGCACTCCAGCAGTTACAGCAGCAGTCACAGCAGGAGGAGGAAGCACACTAGCTGTCACAGCAGCAGGAGGAAGCACACCAGCAATTACAGATGCTCGAGGAAGCACAGAAGCAGTAAGTAGCACACCAGCAGTTACAGGTGCTAAAGAAAGCACACCAGCAGTTACAGCAGCAGTCACAGCAGCAGGAGGAAGCACACCAGCAGTTACAGACGCTCGAGGAAGCACACTAGCTGTCACAGCAGCAGGAGGAATCAAACAAACAATTCCCGCAACAGGAGGAAGCACACCGGCAATCACAGCAGTAGGAGGAAGCACGCCAGCAGTTACAGAAGCAGGAGGTAGCACACCAGCAGTTACAGCTGCTAGAGAAAGCACACCGGCAGTTACAGCAGCAGTCACAGCAGGAGGAGGAAGCACACTAGCTGTCACAGCAGCAGGAGGAAGCACACCAGCAATCATAGCCGCTCGAGGAAGCACACTAACTGTCACAGCAGCAGGAGGAATTACACAAGAAATTCCGGCAACAGGAGGAAGCACAGCAGCAGGAAGAAGCACACCAGCAATCACAGCAGTAGGAGGAAGCACACCAGCAGTTACAGCAGCAGTCACAGCAGGAGGAGGAAGCACACTAACTGTCACAGCAGCAGGAGGAATCACACAAGAAATTCCAGCAACAGGAGGAAGTACAGCAGCAGGAAGGAGCACACCAGAAATCAAAGCAGTAGGAGGAAGCACACTATCAACGCCATCAACTGTTAGCCCCACACCCTTGACCACACTTTCCATTAGCCCAAAGCCATCGACTAAATCCACTGTTAGCCCAACCCTATTGAGCACAAAAACTATTAGTCCAACATCCTTGAATACAGCAACTGTTAGCCCAACACCATTGACTACACCAGCATTTAGCCAAACAACCTCGACTACACCAACTATTAGCACAACACCATCAACTAGTCAAGCTGTAAGCCCAACACCATCGACCAAACAAACAAATACCGCAACAGGAGTAAGCACACCAGCAGTTACGGCAGCAGTCACAGCAGCAGGAGAAAGTCCACTAGCACTAACAGCAGCTGGTGAAAGTACACTTGCAGTCACAGCAGCAGGAGGAAGCACATCAGCACTTACAGAAGCAGGAGGTAGCACACCAGCAGTTACAGCTGCTAGAGAAAGCACACCAGCAGTTACAGCTGCTAGAGGAAGCACACCAGCAGTTACAGCCACACGAGGAAGCACACTAGCTGTCACAGCGGCAGGAGGAATAACACAAACAATTCCTGCAACAGGAGGAAGCACAGCAGCAGGAAGAAGCACACCAGCAATCACAGCATTAGGAGGAATCACACCAGCAGTTATAACATCAGAAGGCAGCACACCAGCTGTCACAGCAGCAGGAGGAATCAAACAAACAATTACTGCAACAGTTGGAAGCACACCATCAGTGTTAGCAGCAGGAGGAAGCACACAAGCAATCACAGCAGTAGGAGAAAGCACACCAGCAGTTACAGTCGCCGGAGGAAGAACACCGGCAGTTACAGCTTCTAAAGAAAGCACAACATCAGTAACGGCAGCAGTCACATTAGCTGGCATAAGCACACCAGCTCTAACTGCAACAGGAGGAGGCACACTATCAAATACAGCATTAGTTACATTAGTAGGAGGGAGCACACCAGCAGTTACAGCCGCAGAAGGAACGACACCAGAATTTACTGCAGCAGTAGGAAGCACACCAACAGTTACAGCTGCTAGAGAAAGCACACCAGCAGTTACAGCTGCGGCAGCAGTCACAGCAGGAGGAGAAAGCACACCAGCAGTTACATCAGCAGGAGGAAGCACACCAACAACAAGAAGACGCACACCAGTAGTAACTGCAACAGGAAGAAGCACACCAGCAGTTACAGCAGCAGGAGAAGGTACACCAGTAATTACGGCAGCAGAAGGCAGCACACCAGCTGTCACAGCAGCAGGAGGAATCACACAAACAATTACCGCAGTAGGAGGAAGCAGACCAGCAGTTACAGAAGCAGGTGGTAGCACACCAGCAGTTATAGTTGCTAGAGAAAGCACACTAGCAGTCACAGCAGCACTCACGGCAGGAGGAGGAAGCACACAAACAAATTCCGCAACAGGAGGAAGCACACGAGCAATCACAGCAGTAGGAGAAGGCACACCAGCAGTTACAGAAGCAGGAGGTAGCACACCAGCAGTTACAGCTGCTAGAGAAAGCACACCAGCAATTACAGCAGCAATCACAGCAGAAGGAGGAAGCACAACAGAAGTTATAGCATCAGAAGGCAGCACACCAGCAGTCACAGCAGCAGGAGGAATCACACAAACATCTACCGCGACAGGAGGAAGCACACCATCAGTGACAGCAGCAGAAGGAAGCACACCAGCAATCACAGCACTAGGAGGCAGCACACCAGCAGTTATAGTAGCTGAAGGAAGCACATCACCAGTTACATCAGCAGGAGGAAGCACACCAGAAGTTACAGTTGCAGGAGGTAGCACACCATCAGTTACTGCTGCTAGAGAAAGCACAGCAGCAGTTACAGCAGCGGTCACAGCAGGAGGAGGAAGCACACTAGCTGTCACAGAAGCAGGAGGAAGCACACCAGCAATTACAGCTGCTCGAGGAAGCACAGCAGCAGGAAGGAGCACACCAGCAATCACACCAACAGTTACAGAAGCAGTAGGTAGCACACCAGCAGTTACAGTTGCTAAAGAAAGCACACCAGTAGTTACAGCAGCAGTCACTGCAGGAGGAGGAAGCACACTAGCTGTCACAGCAGCAGGAGGAAGCACACCAGTAGTTACAGAGGCTCGAGGAAGCACACTAGCTGCCACAGCAGGAGGAGGAATCACACCAGCAATCACAGAAGTAGGAGGAAGCACACCAACAGTTACAGAAGCAGGAGGTAGCACACAAACATCTACCGCAACAGGAGGAAGCACACCATCAGTGACAGCAGCAGAAGGAAGCACACCAGCAATCACAGCACTAGGAGGAAGCACACCAGCAGTTACAGTAGCTGAGGGAATCACATCAGCAGCTACATCAGCAGGAGGAAGCACACCAGAAGTTACAGTTGTTAGAGAAAGCACACCAGCAGTTACAGAAGCAGGAGGTAGCACACCATCAGTTACAGCTGCTACAGAAAGCACACCAGCAGTTACAGCAGCAGTCACAGCAGGAGGAGGAAACACACTAGCTGTCACAGCAGTAGGAGGAAGCACACCAGCAATTACAGCTGCTCGAGCAAGCACAGCAGCAGGAAGGAGCACACCAGCAATCACACCAACAGTTACAGAAGCAGTAGGTAGCACACCAGCAGTTACAGGTGCTAAAGAAAGCACACCAGCAGTTACAGCAGCAGTCACTGCAGGAGGAGGAAGCACACTAGCTGTCACAGCAGCAGGAGGAAGCACACCAGCAGTTACAGATGCTCAAGGAAGCACACTAGCTGTCACAGCAGCAGGAGGAATCACACAAACAATTCCTGCAACAGGAGGAAGCACAGCAGCAGGAAGAAGCACACCAGCAATCACAGCAGTAGGAGGAAGCACACCAGCAGTTACAGAAGCAGGAGGTAGCACACCAGCAGTTACAGCTGCTAGAGAAAGCACACCAGCAGTTACAGCAGCATTCACAGCAGGAGGAGGAAGCACACTTGCTGTCACAGCAGCAGGAGGAATCACACAAGAAATTCCGGCAACAGGAGGAAGCACAGCAGCAGGAAGAAGCACACCAGCACTCACAGCAGTAGGAGGAAGCACACCAGCAGTTACAGAAGCAGGAGGTAGCACACCAGCAGTTACAGCTGCTAGAGAAAGCACACCAGCAGTTACAGCAGCAGTCACAACAGGAGGAGGAAGCACACTAGCTGTCACAGCAGCAGGAGGAAGCACACCAGCAATCACAGCCGCTCGAGGAAGCACACTGACTGTCACAGCAGCAGGAGGAATCACACAAGAAATTCCGGCAACAGGAGGAAGCACAGCAGCAGGAAGGAGCACACCAGCAATCACAGCATTAGGAGGAATCACACCAGCAGTTATAACATCAGAAGGCAGCACACCAGCTGTCACAGCAGCAGGAGGAATCATACAAACAATAACCTCAACAGTTGGAACCACACAATCAGTGTTAGCAGCAGGAGGAAGCACACCAGCAATCACAGCAGTAGGAGAAAGCACACCAGCAGTTACAGTAGCCAGAGGAAGTACACCTGCAGTTACAGCTTCTAAAGAAAGCACAACATCAGTTACGGCAGCAGTCACATTAGCTGGTGTAAGCACACCAGCTCTAACTGCAACAGGAGGAGGCACACTATCAAATACAGCATTAGTTACATTAGTAGGAGGGAGCACACCAGCAATCACAGCATTAGGAGGAAGCACACCAGCAGTTACAGAAGCAGGAGCTAGCACACCAGCAGTTACAGCTGTTAAAGAAAGCACACCAGCAGTTACAGCAGCAGTCACTGCAGGAGGAGCAAGCACACTAGCTGTCACAGCAGAAGGAGGAAGCACACCAGCAATTACAGACACTCGAGGAAGCACACTAGCTGTCACAGCAGCAGGAGGAATCACACAAACAATTACCGCAACAGGAGGAAGCACAGCAGTAGGAAGAAGCACACCAGCAATCACAGCATTAGGAGGAATCACACCAGCAGTTATAACATCAGAAGGCAGCACAGCAGCTGTCACAGCAGCAGGAGGAATCACACAAACAATTACCGCAACAGTTGGAAGCACACCATCAGTGTTTGCAGTAGGAGGAAGCACACCAGCAATCACAGCAGTAGGAGAAAGCACACCAGCAGTTACAGTAGCTGGAGGAAGTACACCGGAAGTTACAGCTGCTAAAGAAACCACAACATCAGTTACGGCAGCAGTCACATTAGCTGGCGTAAGCACACCAGCTCTAAGTGCAACAGGAGGAGGCACACTATCAGCAGTAGAAGTTACATTAGTAGGAGGGAGCACACCAGCAGTTACAGCCGCAGAAGGAACGACACCAGAATTTACTGCAGCAGTAGGAAGCATACCAACAGTTACAGCTGCTAGGGAAAGCACACCAGCAGTTACGGCAGCAGTCACAGCAGGAGGAGAAAGCACACCAGCAGTTACAGCAGCAGTTACAGCAGCAGGAGGAAGTACACCAGTAACTACAGCAGCAGAAGGCAGCACACCAGCTGTCACAGCAGCAGGAGGAATCACACAAACAATTACCGCAATAGGAGGAAGCACATCAGCAGTTACATCAGCAGGAGGAAGCACAACCACAGGAGTTTTGACAACAAAAAGAAGAACAACAGCTATGGCAAAAACAACAACAGTCACATCTGCAATGACAACAAAAACCACAGTGGGTGTTCTCCAGGTTAGTGAAACAGTATTCTTTATGTTGGAATGATCCACAGTTGTAAAATTATTTTTTTCTTTTTCTAGGATCCTGTGGATTCAGCAAGTTGTGGAAGTGGTCATTTCTGTGCATCTGAACCTGCTTCATGTAACCCTTCAGAAATAGAAACTTGCCATTTTTTTTCAGCACAGCCAGGAAATGGAAATGGAAAATCTTGTGTTTCTTTATCGGGTCAAAGTTCAGGCTACATAGCTTGTAGTTTTTCGCCTGACCTAGTAATTGTAAGTGCTGATGGAGAGAGAGCATGTTGTCAATCATGATGTCAGTTTTTAAATGTGGTTGACATTCCCTCTTTTCACAGGGTGGTAACGACCCCACATATGTTTGTGCCAATAAGAATGGAAAATTCAAATTCTTAACTGCACGTTCTAACAACGGCAAGCTTAAGCAAACTAAGGTCAGCCCTCTTAATCTTAAGATTTGTCTTTTGAGATACATATTTGGATCCTCTACAATGCCGATCAGTCCTGTTTTAACAATAATTTATTTATTTTTAGTTGAATGCCGACTCTGTGAAAGGGAATATTAATGGAATGAAAATCCAGTGTACATTTTGTCTTATTGTACCATTCGGAAGATTAAGAACCATTGGCAATGTCTCAGTTCATTTAATAAACGGACCCTATAATGCAGGTAAGGTTGACAATTGAACTGAAATGTACATTTTATAAGCTTTTTTACATTTTCCCTTTCATTTCTTGATTCAGATACTGATGAATTGGGAACCCCGGTTCCTAAGCTGATAACTCCCATCGTAAACGTGGAAAATGTGAATACAACTGCCACCAACATCCTGAAAACCAACACCACTGTTAGTCCTGCTTCACAAACAACTGTCCAGAAAAAGACAACCACCGTTGGTTCTGCTCCACACACAACTGCCCACAAAACAACAAGCCACGCCACAACTCGGCACCAGTCACTCACACAAGGTAAGGACACCACTGCAAAATATTCAGTAGATTAAAAAGAGCGTTTTTACATTTTTTTCTCTCTCTCTCTGCAGCTCTCCTCATCACAGTGGGTTTGTTGAGCCTGTCCATGCTATAAGGAACAGACGAACATGAAGATATTTCATGCTTATATACTTTAAATATAAAATACAAATAATATACACTGACCATAGCCACACTTGTTGCGTAAATCTTTTCCTTACTTATATTTTAATATGGACAAAAAAGTGTAGGATGAAGAGAAAACATGTGTTCTTTGTTCTATTATGTTAAATTACTCTTTCATTCTTGTGAGTGTATAATGTAGAATTGAAATTTCAGTTTTCTCCTATTGTTTTGTGAGTCGAGTACAACACATGTCGTACAAATAAAGATATAATATTTTCCGTCTCTTTTCTGGACAACACTTATTATACTCAAAGATTTAACAAATGTGGATCCAGACCTTTACAACAACAATAGCAATGAAACATCACCGTCACATAAGTAGTAGTAGTAGTACTAGAAACAAAACATACTTGATGGTGTTCAAGGACCTGCAATGAAAATCTTTGTCTTTTTCCTAAAGTGCACAAATATGAACTAGAAATCCACCACACCGAGCAGCTAATTTGTTTTACCCAATATTGACAACCTACATTTTATCACTATGGTTACACACCTTTTTTGGCATATCTACAGCAGCATTAACAATCCTTTCCAAGTTAACTAAATGGGACAGCAGGTGGCATTAGTGTGGCCAAACTCACTTCTACAACACACACAACAAAGATCACGAAAGTTGTTTTTGCTGTCTTCCATTATTCTAATTATCTGTTCCATGTCTCAATATAAACGTTTGCACAAAACAATACTCAACACATTCTTAGATTCGTAGGGCAGTCTCCCTTCCTCATTGGCCACCATGGACTCCTTCTTCACTATCACCCCAAGAGCTGTGTTGACAGGAGCTGCAAAGGAGATACCTGGAAGCACCTTTGGTTTCCAGATTCAATCGTTTCCCAGATGCATTCTTAACTGCATTTTTCAGAGAACCTTAAGATGAATCCAAAGAAGCTTTGTGAGAGGCTCTAAGTGGTTCCTGCCAAACACCATGGTTGTAAAACTGAATCAACCAATGTCAGGCAAAACAACCTCCCACATTTTTGTCAATGTATATGTCACCCACAGCGCACATGCAGACTTTGGCAACGTCTTTATTTACAGTAGCAGTGTAACCTCTCTGGAGAAGGTTTACCAGAGTTCAATTACATCTGTTGCCTTGATATCTGTAAAAGGCCACAGGGTTGTTATGTTTTCATGTATAGTGTAGATCATTTGGTTCAATTATTGAATTGATTTATTTCTCCAGCTCGATCTTAGATTGACAATAACCTTACAAACGCTACACTTGTACAGGTTGCCAGGTACTGCTTTCAGCTACACTTCCCAAGTATTTTTGAAGTTGCTATCTGAAGCGTGTTGGAGTAGAACTGCAATATTTTAAGTTAGCTATCATTATATTTGATACTTATAAAGTGTTGACAATTTGAAGGTTTTAAAAGGCAATCTTACATTATTAAGGACAATTATTCATGAATTTTAATACCTTCCAATACTTTATTTTTAGGGTTTCCTGGATTGGTGGTGCAATGTTGGTAATCCATATGCATTACAAAACATCCTTCCAAATGTGTCATAAATAAGTGAAGATATGTTCAACGGAAAATCATCAAAAACACAAGGATATGATTTGGAACTTCCCAAATCCCAAAATATTGATCTGGGGCCTGATGTACTAAGGGGTCATACGCACAAAAAACGCATGGACATACCTTTCAACATCAAAGTTCATATATAACAATTAGGAAAAGAACGTTAAAAAGTTTGGACTTCCCGGGGGGTGGCGTAGGTCCTTATTTACTGCTCAGATGAATGCCTCACTAGTCATGTTGAGATGTTCACATCAGAGTTACTTTAACAATCAATATTGATCAATAATAAACACACACACACAAGTGTTTGTAGTTACAAGTGGATATTTAATTATTCACAAACTTATAGATATGGTGTCATTCACCAATCTGATGATCTGTATTATTAAGACAACATAGATTGTTTTATACTGACTATTTTAATCCACTATTTCATGCTATTCAGAAAAAATGTAAATGAGTTATGAGTTTCTTTTTATAATATAACGAACAAGATGTTTGCGTCTGATGGCTTCAAGTCTTCGAGAATCACAGATTTTCTTGTGGAACAGATGGATAGATGGATAGATAGATACTTTATTCAATTCATCTCCTTAGAGAAATTCACATCAGTCTCATCAAACTGAAGCTGCAGAATGAAAGCAGCTGGAGCCAGTTTCCCTAATGTGATCACGTAATTGGCGCGATTTCCTTAAAAAACACACTTATATAAATACACAGTTTAAGATGTTTCAAATAAGCCCATGATCGTCTCTGTAAATAAAGTTTTCGCATTAATAATAATTTACACCGGAGCTCGTCTACACTAATTTAAATGTAAGTATGTGATCCATGTCAGAAATGATTAATATGAATGAATATAAACTGTTAACCACTTAAAATTTATGTTTTAATTAGTTTTTTTTGATTATGGGGAAAAGTGAAGGACTCTGGTTCATTTAAATATTATTTAAATATCTAAATGAGGGCGTGGAAAGGGACAAACAATTCTACTTTGATCAGGATTTACAAGGAAAAGTGGTTCCACTTCTTGGTGCTAGCCCTCTGTCATAAGAATGTAAGTGATCAAAATGTTTGTCCCTCACATGTCGGTGCCTCGTGACTGATAAAACCACATACCATGACGTTTAATCCACAAACTGTAAATGGTTCTTGTCTTTCTCCTGCCAACCGAAGGTCAACCCCCGCCAGCGCGTGTGCCCTCTCTAATCAACGTTCATCGTATCTGTAAACCTGTTCCAGCCTGGTTGTGGCTGACGTAGCTGTGAAACTAAATAAAGAAGTGTGAGGGAGACACAGATCGTTGGTGTTCACTGAGATTGTTTGAGCGTGGTCTCTACGGTCTGAGTGTCTCCCCTCGCGAGTAACAAGTTTTGACTCTGGTTGTTTTTCACTCTGTCCAGGCATCGAGAACTTAACAAATTTTCCCAACACCCTCTAACCGCTTCGCTATTGGTTTATCCTCGAGGCCCTGCCTCGTCTCTGAGAAAGCTCAATGGACTCCCCTCAAGAGTGGGGAGGGCAGCCGGTTCAGGGTTTGGTGTTCCGGAGTGCCATGGAACAGCACGTCACGGCGCCATTATGCACCAAGGTTTTCTCTCTATCCTGGGATCCTGCGGGGTGGCAGAACAACCGCCCCTGATGACATGACAGGTGTGAAGAACCAGTTTCAAGATCAGGATCTCTGGTTCTCCTATAATCAGATGTCAGTGAGACTGGCTCAAACAGCTGTGTTAACTTTCGCTTCTGTGTTGACATCTGTGTGGGTCCAGTGGGTTTCATCAGCTGATGAGGTAAGATTATAGAAACTCATTATGCTGACGTTGACCGTAAGCTGTCCCCCCCCCCCCCCCCCCCCACAGGAGTGTTGAGGCCAGCTGGTTTGACTCAGAACGGACGCACCTTGGCGTGTGGTTTTCTCGGAGTTCCGAGACCAGATGAGGGCTGTGAGCTACCGCCCCCTGCTGGTTGGACATCTGGAGATGTGTATGGCGATCTAACGAGAAACGAGCAGATCAGGACCGCCAGTGGATTCGGAGACTGTAGTTGATGGGGTGAATGACGTGGTGCCGACACGCATGTGATCCGTTTTCAACACATATCAGCTCCGTGAACTTTCTCTGAAACATTCCTCCATACCTCTTCACTCTTCGTCAGCTCCTGTGATACTGAAAAGTGCTCATGGAGCTGAGGAGGCCCATATTGGAGTTCAAATATCTAAACAAGTTCATAGCTGCTCACCCATTTCGGATGTTGACGGTCATGGGTTTTATTTGTGTGCACATACAGATTCATACAACTAATTATTTTTATTCGTGCCCCATTTTAATGTTGTTATTTTGCGTTTCTTTCAGTGTTGTCATAAAACCTCAAAACAGACTTGATCAGACTTGATCAGAGATTTAGTTGCAGCATTTTGAGAAAGTAGTAGTAGTAGTTATTGAGAAATAATCTTTAGCATTTTCTTTGTCAAGCCACAGAGTACAAGTAAAGAAAACATTCCAATCATTTGAGACCATATAAACCTTTAGCTTAAACACTGCCTCTGTTTCCAAGTCACACAGGTGGAATCAAGCATTCATTCATACGAATCTAGAATGTAGAATTTCTAGTTTATCATTATATTGTCAGTTAATCCTCTCAATGTTTTTATCGAACACACCCTTGCCAGCCTCCACGACACTATCAGTCACCTAAGAATGATGTCAAAATGCTTTCAATTTGTCATCCTTATATAAATACAGAGCAAAGCTGTCTCGTAGCTCACCTTATATTTGAGATTTGAACCCGCAGCAGGAGGTGGTTCACTGGAGAATCAAGTTTTGTTCCTTGCAGCATTGATTCCAACAAAGATGAGGAAACCTAAAGGTAAGAAACTAAATGTATTTTTTTTTATGTTCGTTTGAGAACAGAAATCGTGCTTTTTTTTTTTTTTACAGACTTTGGATCATTATAATCATAATATAAGAAGACAATTTATTGATGAATAATATGATGCATTCCACTAAAAATATCAATCATGTCATGATTCAATTCATAATTATTATGACAATCCTAAGCAAATCATTGGTTTATTTTATAAATCGTCCTTGTGAATTAAGGTTTCTTTTTTATTATCATTTTTTCATATATTTCATGAGATTTATAATAAATGGGGAAAGAATTAAATTGTTTTTGATATTCTTTTTTTTTAATTCAAGTATTGAATTGGGATTGATTCATTAAGAACAATTAATCTTCAATTAGCATTTTTACCAAGTCAAAGATGTTTTAGATGTTGTGTGTCATTCAAAAAACAGTGTTTAAGAACCCCAAAGCTAAATTCACATTCCAAATTAAAAAATCCCTTAAAATCTTTTTTTTTTTTAGAAGTCAGCTCTATATTCAATGTATTTATTGATACATTTGTTACTTATTTAAAGGACAAAAAGTAGGCTTTGTGACCAATGTTCTGAAAATGATTTGGGAAAGTGAAAAGATCAGTTTAGACCAGAATGTTCTGGAATTCTGCAAATGAACCGAGTCTGGAAGTATTTCGCGAGTTTTGCATATTCATAGACAGTAAATACTGAATAGGTTTATGAAAGGTGCTAAGAATTATTTTTTTGGTAAACATGATATGAATTGAAATGATTTTCTGTTTTTGAAGAAATCTGTTGACAATTTTTATGATTAGAGGAGAATCTTAAAAGGCGACTAATTTAAAACCTTAATCTCCTGACATCTTCATTTATCCACTGTCATGTATGAAATCAAGTTACAGTTACAGTTACAGAACAGCACAACGTGAAAATACCTTTTTATGTATTTGTTTCAATACCTTTTATTGATTTCCTCTTTTATAGACACTTTTTATGTTCTGGTCTGCACTACACTGTGTTTCCAACTGCTGTCAACTTCCTTTGCTACGACAACCACCAGCAAAACAGCTGTGACAACCACGCCTACTGTTAACCCAACAAGTTCAACTAGGACAAATGTAAGCCCAACACCATCAACAATACCAACAGTTAGCCCAACACCATTGACAATACCAACTGTTAGCCCGACACTGTCCACAACACCAACTGTATACGCAACAACATCAACAACACCAACCGTTAGCCCAACACCATCGACTACACCAACCGTTAGCCCAACACCATCAACAACACCAACTGTTAGCCCAACACCCTCGACTACACCAACAGTTAGCCCGACACCATCGACTACACCAACTGTTAGCCCAACACCATCAACTGTTAGCCCAACACCATCAACATCACCAACCGTTAGCCCAACACCCTCGACTACACCAACAGTTAGCCCAACACCATCGACTACACCAACTGTTAGCCCAACACCATCAACAACACCAACTGTTAGCCCAACACCCTTGACTACACCAACAGTTAGCCCAACACCATCAACAACACCAATCGATAGCCCAACACCATCGACTACACCAACTGTTAGCCCAACACCCTCGAGTACACCAACTGTTAGCCCGACACTGTCCACAACACCAACTGTAAGCCCAACACCCTCGACTACACCAACAGTTAGCCCAACACCCTCGAGTACACCAACAGTTAGCCCAACACCATCGACTACACCAACAGTTAGCCCAACACCATCGACTACACCAACAGTTAGCCCAACACCATCGACTACACCAACTGTTAGCCCAACACCCTCGACTACACCAACAGTTAGCCCAACACCATCAACAACACCAACTGTTAGCCCAACAGCCTCGACTACACCAACAGTTAGCCCAACACCATCAACAACACCAACACCATCAACAACACCAACAGTTAGCCCGACACTGTCCACAACAACAACTGTATACGCAACAACATCAACAACACCAACCGTTAGCCCAACACCATCAACAACACCAACTGTTAGCCCAACACCCTCGACTACACCAACAGTTAGCCCAACACCATCAACAACACTAACCGTTAGCCCAACACCATCAACAACACCAACTGTTAGCCCAACACCATCAACAACACCAACTGTTAGCCCAACAGCCTCGACTACACCAACAGTTAGCCCAACACCATCGACTACACCAATTGTTAGCCCAACACCATCGACTACACCAACTGTTAGCCCAACACCATCAACAACACCAACTGTAAGCCCAACACCCTCGACTACACCAACAGTTAGCCCAAAACCATCGACAACACCAACTGTTAGCCCAACACCCTCAACTACACCAACAGTTAGCCCAACACCATCAACAACACCAACTGTTAGCCCAACACCCTCAACTACACCAACTGTTAGCCCAACACCATCGACTACACCAACTGTTAGCCCAACACCATCGACAACACCAACTGTTAGCCCAACACCATCGACTACACCAACTGTTAGCCCAACACCCTCGAGTACACCAACAGTTAGCCCAACACCCTCGACTACATCAACAGTTAGCCCAACACCATCAACAACACCAACCGTTAGCCCAACACCATCGACTACACCAACTGTTAGCCCAACACCATCAACAACACCAACTGTTAGCCCAACACCATCAACTGTTAGCCCAACACCATCAACATCACCAACCGTTAGCCCAACACCATCAACAACACCAACTGTTAGCCCAACACCCTCGACGACACCAACAGTTAGCCCAACACCATCGACTACACCAACCGTTAGCCCAACACCATCAACAACACCAACTGTTAGCCCAACACCCTCGACGACACAAACAGTTAGCCCAACACCATCGACTACACCAACTGTTAGCCCAACACCATCAACTGTTAGCCCAACACCATCGACTACACAAACTGTTAGCCCAACACCATCAACAACACCAACTGTTAGCCCAACACCCTCTAGTACACCAACTGTTAGCCCGACACTGTCCACAACACCAACTGTATACGCAACAACATCAACAACACCAACTGTTAGCCCAACACCTTCGACGACACCAACAGTTAGCCCAACACCATCGACTACACCAATCGTTAGCCCAACACCATCAACAACACCAACTGTTAGCCCAACACCCTCGACGACACAAACAGTTAGCCCAACACCATCGACTACACCAACTGTTAGCCCAACACCATCAACTGTTAGCCCAACACCATCGACGACACAAACTGTTAGCCCAACACCATCAACAACACCAACTGTTAGCCCAACACCCTCTAGTACACCAACTGTTAGCCCGACACTGTCCACAACACCAACTGTATACGCAACAACATCAACAACACCAACTGTTAGCCCAACACCCTCGACTACACCAACTGTAAGCCCAACACCCTCGACTACACCAACAGTTAGCCCAACACCCTCGAGTACACCAACAGTTAGCCCAACACCATCGACTACACCAACAGTTAGCCCAACACCATCGACTACACCAACAGTTAGCCCAACACCATCGACTACACCAACTGTTAGCCCAACACCCTCGACTACACCAACAGTTAGCCCAACACCATCAACAACACCAACTGTTAGCCCAACAGCCTCGACTACACCAACAGTTAGCCCAACACCATCAACAACACCAACACCATCAACAACACCAACAGTTAGCCCGACACTGTCCACAACAACAACTGTATACGCAACAACATCAACAACACCAACCGTTAGCCCAACACCATCAACAACACCAACTGTTAGCCCAACACCCTCGACTACACCAACAGTTAGCCCAACACCATCAACAACACTAACCGTTAGCCCAACACCATCAACAACACCAACTGTTAGCCCAACACCATCAACAACACCAACTGTTAGCCCAACAGCCTCGACTACACCAACAGTTAGCCCAACACCATCAACAACACCAACACCATCAACGACACCAACAGTTAGCCCAACACCATCGACTACACCAATTGTTAGCCCAACACCATCGACTACACCAACTGTTAGCCCAACACCATCAACAACACCAACTGTAAGCCCAACACCCTCGACTACACCAACAGTTAGCCCAAAACCATCGACAACACCAACTGTTAGCCCAACACCCTCAACTACACCAACTGTTAGCCCAACACCATCGACTACACCAACTGTTAGCCCAACACCATCGACAACACCAACTGTTAGCCCAACACCATCGACTACACCAACTGTTAGCCCAACACCCTCGAGTACACCAACAGTTAGCCCAACACCCTCGACTACATCAACAGTTAGCCCAACACCATCAACAACACCAACCGTTAGCCCAACACCATCGACTACACCAACCGTTAGCCCAACACCATCAACAACACCAACTGTTAGCCCAACACCATCAACTGTTAGCCCAACACCATCAACATCACCAACCGTTAGCCCAACACCATCAACAACACCAACTGTTAGCCCAACACCCTCGACTACACCAACAGTTAGCCCAACACCATCAACAACACTAACCGTTAGCCCAACACCATCAACAACACCAACTGTTAGCCCAACACCATCAACAACACCAACTGTTAGCCCAACAGCCTCGACTACACCAACAGTTAGCCCAACACCATCAACAACACCAACACCATCAACAACACCAACAGTTAGCCCAACACCATCGTCTACACCAATTGTTAGCCCAACACCATCGACTACACCAACTGTTAGCCCAACACCATCAACAACACCAACTGTAAGCCCAACACCCTCGACTACACCAACAGTTAGCCCAAAACCATCGACAACACCAACTGTTAGCCCAACACCCTCAACTACACCAACTGTTAGCCCAACACCATCGACTACACCAACTGTTAGCCCAACACCATCGACTACACCAACTGTTAGCCCAACACCCTCGAGTACACCAACAGTTAGCCCAACACCCTCGACTACATCAACAGTTAGCCCAACACCCTCGACTACATCAACAGTTAGCCCAACACCATCAACAACACCAACCGTTAGCCCAACACCATCGACTACACCAACCGTTAGCCCAACACCATCAACAACACCAACTATTAGCCCAACACCATCAACTGTTAGCCCAACACCATCAACATCACCAACCGTTAGCCCAACACCATCAACAACACCAACTGTTAGCCCAACACCCTCGACGACACCAACAGTTAGCCCAACACCATCGACTACACCAACCGTTAGCCCAACACCATCAACAACACCAACTGTTAGCCCAACACCCTCGACGACACAAACAGTTAGCCCAACACCATCGACTACACCAAGTGTTAGCCCAACACCATCAACTGTTAGCTCAACACCATCGACTACACAAACTGTTAGCCCAACACCATCAACAACACCAACTGTTAGCCCAACACCCTCTAGTACACCAACTGTTAGCCCGACACTGTCCACAACACCAACTGTATACGCAACAACATCAACAACACCAACTGTTAGCCCAACACCCTCGACTACACCAACAGTTAGCCCAACACCATCGACTACACCAACTGTTAGCCCAACACCATTGACTACACCAACTGTTAGCCCAACAGCCTCGACTACAACAACAATTAGCCCAACACCATCAACAACACTAATCGTTAGCCCAACACCCTCGACTACACCAACAGTTAGCCCAACACCATCGACTACACCAACTGTTAGCCCAACACTATCAACAACACCAACTGTAAGCCCAACACCCTCGACTACACCAACAGTTAGCCCAACACCATCGACAACACCAACTGTTAGCCCAACAACCTCAACTACACCAACTGTAAGCCCAACACCCTCGACTACACCAACAGTTAGCCCAACACCATCAACAACACCAAACGTTAGCCCAACACCATCGACTACACCAACAGTTAGCCTAACACCATCGACTACACCAACTGTTAGCCCAACACTATCAACAACACTAATCGTTAGCCCAACACCCTCGACTACACCAACAGTTAGCCCAACACCATCGACTACACCAACTGTTAGCCCAACACTATCAACAACACCAACTGTAAGCCCAACACCCTCGACTACACCAACAGTTAGCCCAACACCATCGACAACACCAACTGTTAGCCCAACAACCTCAACTACACCAACTGTAAGCCCAACACCCTCGACTACACCAACAGTTAGCCCAACACCATCAACAACACCAAACGTTAGCCCAACACCATCGACTACACCAACAGTTAGCCTAACACCATCGACTACACCAACAGTTAGCCCAACACCCTCGACTACACCAGCTGTTAGCCCAACACCCTCAACTACACCAACTGTTAGCCCAACACCCTCAACTGTTAGCCCAACACCATCAACATCACCAACCATTAGCCCAACACCATCAACTACACCAACCGTTAGCCCAACACCATCAACAACACCAACTGTTAGCCCAACACCATCAACTGTTAGCCCAACACCATCAACATCACCAACCGTTAGCCCAACACCATCAACTACACCAAGCGTTAGCCCAACACCATCAACAACACCAACTGTTAGCCCAACACCCTCGACTACACCAACAGTTAGTCCAACACCATCAACAACACCAACCGTTAGCCCAACACCAACCGTTAGCCCAACACCATCGACTACACCAACAGTTAGCCCAACACCATCGAGTACACCAACAGCTAGCCCAACACCCTCTAGTACACCAACTGTTAGCCCGACACTGTCCACAACACCAACTGTATACGCAACAACATCAACAACACATACTGTTAGCCCAACACCCTCGACTACACCAACAGTTAGCCAAATACCATCGACTACACCAACTGTTAGCCCAACACCATCGACTACACCAACAGCTAGCCCAACACCCTCTAGTACACCAACTGTTAGCCCGACACTGTCCACAACACCAACTGTATACACAACAACATCAACAACACCAACTGTTAGCCCAACACCCTCGACTACACCAACAGTTAGCCCAACACCATCGACTACACCAACTGTTATCCCAACAGCCTCGACTACACCAACAATTAGCCCAACACCATCAACAACACCAACCGTTAGCCCAACACCCTCGACTACACCAACAGTTAGCCCAACACCATCGACAACACCAACTGTTAGCCCAACACTATCAACAACACCAACTGTAAGCCCAACACCCTCGACTACACCAACAGTTAGCCCAACACCATCAACAACACCAAACGTTAGCCCAACACCATCGACTACACCAACAGTTAGCCTAACACCATCGACTACACCAACAGTTAGCCCAACACCCTCGACTACACCAGCTGTTAGCCCAACACCCTCAACTACACCAACTGTTAGCCCAACACCCTCAACTGTTAGCCCAACACCATCAACATCACCAACCGTTAGCCCAACACCATCAACTACACCAACTGTTAGCCCAACACCCTCAACTGTTAGCCCAACACCATCAACATCACCAACCGTTAGCCCAACACCATCAACTACACCAACCGTTAGCCCAACACCATCAACAACACCAACTGTTAGCCCAACACCATCAACTGTTAGCCCAACACCATCAACATCACCAACTGTAAGCCCAACACCCTCGACTACACCAACAGTTAGCCCAACACCATCGACAACACCAACTGTTAGCCCAACACTATCAACAACACCAACTGTAAGCCCAACACCCTCGACTACACCAACAGTTAGCCCAACACCATCAACAACACCAAACGTTAGCCCAACACCATCGACTACACCAACAGTTAGTCTAACACCATCGACTACACCAACAGTTAGCCCAACACCCTCGACTACACCAGCTGTTAGCCCAACACCCTCAACTACACCAACTGTTAGCCCAACACCCTCAACTGTTAGCCCAACACCATCAACATCACCAACCGTTAGCCCAACACCATCAACTACACCAACTGTTAGCCCAACACCCTCAACTGTTAGCCCAACACCATCAACATCACCAACCGTTAGCCCAACACCATCAACTACACCAACCGTTAGCCCAACACCATCAACAACACCAACTGTTAGCCCAACACCATCAACTGTTAGCCCAACACCATCAACATCACCAACCGTTAGCCCAACACCATCAACTACACCAACCGTTAGCCCAACACCATCAACAACACCAAATGTTAGCCCAACACCCTCGACTACACCAACAGTTAGCCCAACACCATCAACAACACCAACCGTTAGCCCAACACCAACCGTTAGCCCAACACCATCGACTACACCAACAGTTAGCCCAACACCATCAACAACACCAACCGTTAGACCAACTCCATCAACAACACCAACCGTTAGCCCAACACCATTGACTACACCAACAGCTAGCCCAACACCATCAACATCACCAACCGTTAGCCCAACACCATCAACTACACCAACTGTTAGCCCAACACCCTCAACTGTTAGCCCAACACCATCAACATCACCAACCATTAGCCCAACACTATCGACTACACCAACTGTTAGCCCAACAGCCTCGACTACACCAACAATTAGCCCAACACCATCAACAACACCAACAGTTAGCCCAACACCATCGAGTACACCAACTGTTAGCCCAACACCATCGACTACACCAACTGTTAGCCCAACACTATCAACAACACCAACTGTAAGCCCAACACCCTCGACTACACCAACAGTTAGCCCAACACCATCGACAACACCAACTGTTAGCCCAACAACCTCAACTACACCAACTGTAAGCCCAACACCCTCGACTACACCAACAGTTAGCCCAACACCCTCGACTACACCAACAGTTAGCCCAACACCATCGACAACACCAACTGTTAGCCCAACAACCTCAACTACACCAACTGTAAGCCCAACACCCTCGACTACACCAACAGTTAGCCCAACACCATCGACTACACCAACAGTTAGCCCAACACCCTCGACTACACCAGCTGTTAGCCCAACACCCTCAACTACACCAACTGTTAGCCCAACAACCTCAACTGTCAGCCCAACACCATCAACATCACCAACCGTTAGCCCAACACCATCAACTACACCAACTGTTAGCCCAACACCCTCAACTGTTAGCCCAACACCATCAACATCACCAACCGTTAGCCCAACACCATCAACTACACCAACCGTTAGCCCAACACCATCAACAACACCAACTGTTAGCCCAACACCATCAACTGTTAGCCCAACATCATCAACTGTTAGCCCAACACCATCAACATCACCAACCGTTAGCCCAACACCATCAACTACACCAACCGTTAGCCCAACACCATCAACAACACCAACTGTTAGCCCAACACCCTCGACTACACCAACAGTTAGCCCAACACCATCAACAACACCAACCGTTAGCCCAACACCATCAACAACACCAACCGTTAGCCCAACACCATCGACTACACCAACATTTAGCCCAACACCATCGACTACACAAACTGTTAGCCCAACACCATCAACAAAACCAACTGTTAGCCCAACACCATCGACTACATCAACAGTTAGCCCAACACCATCAACAAAACCAACTGTTAGCCCAACACCATCGACTACATCAACAGTTAGCCCAACACCCTCGACTACACCAACAGTTAGCCCAACACCATCGACTACACCAACATTTAGCCCAACACCATCGACTTCACAAACTGTAAGCCCAACACCATCAACAAAACCAACTGTTAGCCCAACACCATCGACTTCACAAACTGTAAGCCCAACACCATCAACAAAACCAACTGTTAGCCCAACACCATCGACTACATCAACAGTTAGCCCAACACCATCGACTACACCAACCGTTAGCCCAACACCCTCGACTACACCAACCGTTAGCCCAACACCCTCAACTACACCAACTGTTAGCCCAACACCAACTGTAAGCCCAACACCCTCGACTACACCAACAGTTAGCCCAACACCATCGACTACACCAACAGTTAGCCCAACACCATTGACTACACCAACTGTTAGCCCAACACCAACTGTAAGCCCAACACCCTCAACTACACCAACTGTTAGCCCAACACCATCGACTACACCAACTGTTAGCCCAACACCATCCACAACACAAACTGTTAGCCCAACACCATCAACAACACCAATCGTTAGCCAAACACCCTCAACTACACCAACTGTTAGCCCAACACCCTCAACTACACCAACTGTTAGCCCAACACCCTCAACTACACCAACTGTTAGCCCAACACCATCGAGTACACCAACAGTTAGCCCAACACCATCGACTACACCAAAAGTTAGCCCAACAACATCAACAACACCAACAGTTAGCCCAACAACACCAACCGTTAGCCCAACACCCTCGACTACACTAACAGTTAGCCCAACACCCTCAACTACACCAACAGTTAGCCCAACACCAACTGTTAGCCCAACACCCTCGACTACACCAACAGTTAGCCCAACACCCTCGACAACACCAACAGTTAGCCCAACACCCTCAACTACACCAACCGTTAGCCCAAAACCAACTGTTAGCCCAACACCCTCGACTACACCTACAGTTAGCCCAACACCCTCGACAACACCAACAGTTAGCCCAACACCATCGACAACACTAACAGTTAGCCCAACACCATCGACAACACCAACTGTTAACCCAACAACACCAACTGTTAGCCCAACACCCTCGACTACACCTACAGTTAGCCCAACACCAACTGTTAGCCCAACACCATCGACTACACCAACATTTAGCCCAACACCATCGACTACACCAACTGTTAGCCCAACACCATCGACAACACCAACTGTTAGCCCAACACCATCAACAACACCAACCGTTAGCCCAACACCCTCAACTACACCAACTGTTAGCCCAACACCCTCAACTACACCAACTGTTAGCCCAACACCCTCAACTACACCAACTGTTAGCCCAACACCCTCAACTACACCAACTGTTAGCCCAACAACATCAACAACACCAACAGTTAGCCCAACAACATCAACAACACCAACCGTTAGCCCATCACCCTCGACTACACCAACTGTTAGCCCAACACCCTCGACTACACATACAGTTAGCCCAACACCCTCGACAACACCAACTGTTAGCCCAAAACCAACAGTTAGCCCAACACCCTCAACTACACCAACAGTTAGCCCAACACCAACTGTTAGCCCAACACCCTCGACTACACCAACAGTTAGCCCAACACCCTCGACAACACCAACAGTTAGCCCAACACCCTCAACTACACCAACCGTTAGCCCAAAACCAACTGTTAGCCCAACACCCTCGACTACACCTACAGTTAGCCCAACACTCTCGACAACACCAACAGTTAGCCCAACACCATCAACAACACTAACAGTTAGCCCAACACCAACAGTTAGCCCAACACCATCGACAACACCAACTGTTAGCCCAACAACACCAACTGTTAGCCCAACACCCTCGACTACACCTACAGTTAGCCCAACACCAACTGTTAGCCCAACACCCTCGACTACACTTACAGTTAGCCCAACACCCTCGACAACACCAACTGTTAGCCCAAAACCAACAGTTAGCCCAACACCCTCAACTACACCAACAGTTAGCCCAACACCAACTGTTAGCCCAACACCCTCGACTACACCTACAGTTAGCCCAACACCCTCGACAACACCAACAGTTAGCCCAAAACCATCAACAACACTAACAGTTAGCCCAACACCAACAGTTAGCCCAACACCATCGACAACACCAACTGTTAGCCCAACAACACCAACTGTTAGCCCAACACCCTCGACTACACCTACAGTTAGCCCAACACCAACTGTTAGCCCAACACCATCGACTACACCAACATTTAGCCCAACACCATCGACTACACCAACTGTTAGCCCAACACCATCGACAACACCAACTGTTAGCCCAACACCATCAACAACACCAACCGTTAGCCCAACACCCTCAACTACACCAACTGTTAGCCCAACACCCTCAACTACACCAACTGTTAGCCCAACACCCTCAACTACACCAACTGTTAGCCCAACACCCTCAACTACACCAACTGTTAGCCCAACACCCTCAACTACACCAACTGTTAGCCCAACAACACCAACAGTTAGCCCATCACCCTCGACTACACCAACTGTTAGCCCAACACCCTCGACTACACCTACAGTTAGCCCAACACCAACTGTTAGCACAACACCCTCGACTACACCTACAGTTAGCCCAACACCCTCGACAACACCAACTGTTAGCCCAACACCATCGACTACACCAACTGTTAGCCCAACACCCTCGATTACACCTACAGTTAGCCCAACACCAACTGTTAGCCCAACACCATCGACTACACCAACATTTAGCCCAACACCCTCGATTATACCAACCGTTAGCCCAACACCCTCAACTACACCAACTGTTAGCCCAACACCCTCAACTACACCAACTGTTAGCCCAACACCATCAAGTACACCAACAGTTAGCCCAACACCATCGACTACACCAACAGTTAGCCCAACAACATCAACAACACCAACAGTTAGCCCAACAACATCAACAACACCAACCGTTAGCCCAACACCCTCGACTACACCAACAGTTAGCCCAACACCCTCAACCACACCAACAGTTAGCCCAACACCAATTGTTAGCCCAACACCCTCGACTACACCAACAGTTAGCCCAACACCATCGACAACACCAACCGTTAGCCCAACACCCTCAACTACACCAACCGTTAGCCCAAAACCAACTGTTAGCCCAACACCCTCGACTACACCTACAGTTAGCCCAACACCCTCGACAACACCAACAGTTAGCCCAACACCATCGACAACACTAACAGTTAGCCCAACACCATCGACAACACCAACTGTTAACCCAACAACACCAACTGTTAGCCCAACACCCTCGACTACACCTACAGTTAGCCCAACACCAACTGTTAGCCCAACACCATCGACTACACCAACATTTAGCCCAACACCATCGACTACACCAACTGTTAGCCCAACACCATCGACAACACCAACTGTTAGCCCAACACCATCAACAACACCAACCGTTAGCCCAACACCCTCAACTACACCAACTGTTAGCCCAACACCCTCAACTACACCAACTGTTAGCCCAACACCCTCAACTACACCAACTGTTAGCCCAACACCCTCAACTACACCAACTGTTAGCCCAACAACATCAACAACACCAACAGTTAGCCCAACAACATCAACAACACCAACCGTTAGCCCATCACCCTCGACTACACCAACTGTTAGCCCAACACCCTCGACTACACCTACAGTTAGCCCAACACCAACTGTTAGCCCAACACCCTCGACTACACTTACAGTTAGCCCAACACCCTCGACAACACCAACTGTTAGCCCAACACCCTCGACAACACCAACTGTTAGCCCAACACCATCGACTACACCAACTGTTAGCCCAACACCCTCGACTACACCTACAGTTAGCCCAACACCAACTGTTAGCCCAACACCATCGACTACACCAACATTTAGCCCAACACCCTCGATTACACCAACCGTTAGCCCAACACCCTCAACTACACCAACTGTTAGCCCAACACCATCGAGTACACCAACAGTTAGCCCAACACCATCGACTACACCAACAGTTAGCCCAACAACATCAACAACACCAACAGTTAGCCCAACAACATCAACAACACCAACGGTTAGCCCAACACCCTCGACTACACCAACAGTTAGCCCAACACCCTCAACTACACCAACAGTTAGCCCAAAACCAACTGTTAGCCCAACACCCTCGACTACACCTACAGTTAGCCCAACACCCTCGACAACACCAACTGTTAGCCCAACACCATCGACTACACCAACTGTTAGCCCAACACCCTCAACTACACCAACCGTTAGCCCAAAACCAACTGTTAGCCCAACACCCTCGACTACACCTACAGTTAGCCCAACACCCTTGACAACACCAACTGTTAGCCCAACACCATCGACTACACCAACTGTTAGCCCAACACCATCGACTACACCAACTGTTAGCCCAACAACACCAACTGTTAGCCCAACACCCTCGACTACACCTACGGTTAGCCCAACACCAACAGTTAGCCCAACACCAACAGTTAGCCCAACACCAACAGTTAGCCCAACACCAACAGTTAGCCCAACACCAACCGTCAGTCCAACACCAACCGTCAGTCCAACACCCTCGACTACACCAACCGTCAGCCCAACACCCTCGACTACACCAACCGTCAGCCCAACACCCTCGACTACACCAACCGTCAGCCCAACACCCTCGACTACACCAACCGTCAGCCCAACACCCTCGACTACACCAACCGTCAGCCCAACACCCTCGACTACACCAACCGTCAGCCCAACACCCTCGACTACACCAACCGTCAGCCCAACACCCTCGACTACACCAACCGTCAGCCCAACACCCTCCACTACACCAACCGTTAGCCCAACACCCTCCACTACACCAACCGTTAGCCCAACACCCTCGACTACACCAACCGTAAGCCCAAAATCCCCGACAACACCTATCATTAGCCCAAAACCATCAACTACACCAACCATTAGCCCAACACCATTGACCTCACCAACTGTTAGTCCAACACCTTCAACTACACTAACTACAACACCCTCAACCCCAACAACAACACCCTCAACTACACCAACTGTATCAACTACACTAACCGTAAGCCTGACACCATCGTCTACACCAACCGTAAGCCCAACACCATTGACTACACCAGGAAGCACACCCGCAGTTACAGCAGTGGGAGGAAGCACACGCGCAGTCACAGCAGCAAGAGGAAGCACACCAGCAGTTACAGAAGCAGGAGGTAGCACACCAGCAGTTACAGCTGCTAGAGAAAGCCCCACATCAGTTACAGCAGCAGTCACAGCAGGAGGAGGAAGCACACCAGCAGTTACAGCAGCAGGAGGAAGCACACCAGCATTTACAGCCGCAAGAGGAAGCACACCAGCAGTTACTGCAGTCAGAGGAAGTACACCAGCAGTTACCGCTGCTAAAGAAAGCACAACAGCAGTTACCACAGCAGTCACAGCAGTAAGAGGAAGCACATCAGCAATTACGGCAGCAGTCACATTAGCTGGCGTAAGCACACAAGCACTAACTGCAACAGGAGAAGGCAGACCAGCAAATACAGCAGTAGTTACATTAGTAGGAGGGAGCACACCAGCAGTTACAGCCGCAAAAGGAAGCACACTAGAATTTACTGCAGCAGGAGGAAGCACACCAGCAGTTACGGCAGCAGTCACGGCAGGAGGAAAAAGCACACAACCAGTTACAGCAGCAGGAGGAAGCACACCAGCAGTTACCGCAGGAGGAGGAGGCAGTCCAGTAGTAACTGCAACTGGAGAAAGCACACGGGCAAATACAGCAGCAGTTACATTTAAAGGTGGGAGTACACCAACAGTTACAGCCGCCAGAGGAAGCACACCAGCAGTTCCAGCAGCAGGAGAAAGCACACCAGCAGTTACAGCCACAGGAGGAAGCACAAAAGCAGTTACAGCAGCCGGAGGGAGCACACCAGCAGTTACGGCAGTATTCACAGCAGCAGAAGGCAGCACACCAGCTGTCACTGCAGCAGGAGGAATCACACAAACAATTACCGCAACAGGAAGAAGCACACAAGCATTGACAGCAGCAGGAGGAGGCACTCCTGTAGTAACTGCAACAGGAGAAAGCACACCGGCAAATACAGCAGCAGTTACATTTATAAGAGTGAGTACAGCAACAGTTACAGCCGCCAGAGGAAGCACACCAGCAGTTCCAGCCGCATTAGGAAGCACACAAGCAGTTACAGCAGCCGGAGGAAGTACACCAGCAGTTACGACAGTAGTCACAGCAGCAGGAGGAAGCACACCAGCAGTTACAGCAGCAGAAGGCAGCACACCATCTGTCACAGCAGCAGGAGGAATAAAACAAACAATTACCGCAACAGGAAGAAGCACACCAGCAGTGACAGCAGCAGGAGAAAGCACACCAGCAATCACAGCATCAGTTACATTTATTGGAGGAAGCACACCAGCAGTTACAGCCGCAGGAGGAAGCACAAAAGCAGTTACAGCAGCCGGAGGAAGTACACCAGCAGTTACGATAGCTGGAGGAAGCACACCACCAGTTACAGCAGCAGGAGAAAGCACCTCAGCAATCACAGCAGGAGGAAGAAGCACACAAGCGGTTACAGCAGCAGAAGGCAGCACAACAGCTGTCACATTAGCAGGAGGAATCACACAAACAATTACAGCAATAGGAGGAAGCACACCAGCAGTGACAGCAGCAGGAGGAAGCACATTAGAAGTTACAGCAGCAGTTACAGCCGTTGGAGGAATGACAACCACAGGAGTTTCGACAACAAAAACGACAGCTATGGCAAAAACAACAACAGTCACATCTGCAATGACAACAAAAACCACAGTGGGTGTTCTCCAGGTTAGTGAAACAGTATATATTATTTTGGAATGATCCACAGTTGTAAAATTATTTTTTCTTCTTCTAGGATCCTGTGGATTCAGCAAGTTGTGGAAGTGGTCATTTCTGTGCATCTGAACCTGCTTCGTGTAACCCTTCAGAAGTAGAAACTTGCAATTTTTTTTCAGCACAACCTGGAAATAATGGAAAATCTTGCGTTTCTTTATCGGGTCAAAGTTCGGGCTACATAGCTTGTAGTTTTTCACTTGACCTAATACTTGTAAGTGCTGATGGAGAGAGAGCATTTTTCAGTCATGATGTCACTTTTTATATGTGGTCGACATTCCCTCTCTTCACAGGGTGGTAACGACCCCACATATGTTTGTGCCAATAAGAATGGAAAATTCAAATTCTTAACTGCACGTTCTAACAACGGCAAGCTTAAGCAAACTAAGGTCAGCACTCTTAATCTTAAGATTTGTCTTTTGAGACAATTATTTGGATCCTCTACAATGCCGATCAGTCCTGTTTTAACAATATATATATTTTTTTTTAGTTGAACGCCGACTCCGTGAAAGGGAATATTAATGGAATGAAAATCCAGTGTACATTTTGTCTCATTGTTCCGTTCGGAAGATTAAGAACCATTGGCAATGTCTCAGTTCATTTAATAAACGGACCCTACAATGCAGGTAATGTTGACAATTAAACTGAAATGTACATTTTATCATTTTTTTTACATTTTCCCTTTAAATTCTTGATTCAGAAACTGATGAATTGGGAACCCCGGTTCCTAAGCTGATAACTCCCATCGTAAACGTGGAAAATGTGAATTCAACTGCCACCAACATCCTGAAAACCAACACCACTGTTAGTCCTGCTCCACAAGCAACTGTTCAGAAAAAGACAACCACCGTTGGTTCTGCTCCACACACAACTGCCCACAAAACAACAAGCCACGCCACAACTCGGCACCAGTCACTCACAAAAGGTAAGGACACCACTGTAAACTATTCAGTACATTAAAAAGACCGTTTTTATGATTGTATATCTTTTCTCGCTCTCTTTCTCTGCAGCTCTCCTAATCACAGCGGGTTTGTTGAGCCTGTCCATGCTATAAGGACCAGCAGAACATGAAGATATTTCATGCTTATATACTTTAAAAATACAATACAAATAATATACACTGACCATAGCCACACTTGTTGCTTATATCTCTTCCAGAAAACATGTGTTCTTTGTTAATGATTCTGTTAAATTATTTTATTCTTGTGAGTGTATAAATGTAGCATTGAAATTTCAGTTTTCTTTGTCTATGTCCTGAAGTGCACAAATAAAAACTAGAAATCCACCACACACTGGACCAGAATCTGCTGATGGTTCCTCGTACACGGTTCAGGACCAGAGGACCCAAGTCGTCAATTGTCCTACGTCGTGTCAATTAACGGAGTTGTCACTAGGGTGACACAACAGGGCAGACATATACGTCTGTTTTAGCATTTTTATGTCAGCGTTGTCATTTGGCTACCGTATTTCTAAAACTATGAAGCGCAGGCAGAGGGATCGTCAGAAGCAGTCCAGGCAAAAAACAACAAACAGGAACGAGATCCAAAAAGCAGGTCAGGGGCACAGGCTGGCAGAAAAGCGAGAAAACGTACCAGGGTCAAAAACCGGGAAGGCAAAACAATCTCGAATCAGGAGACAATAACGTGAAACAAACACTAGACAACACGGGACAGCGAGTGAGACGAACCGACAAAGACTGAGGGAGAGTGAGCAGAATAAGAAGCCTGCCAGTAATCAGTGGCATCTGCAGAGCAGGAGAACAGAAGACCAGGTGGAGACAATAACAATCAGCATTATTATTCTTAATACTTGCCTTGACAAACAGTTGGTGCTCGAGAAGACGGCTAAGGACGGAGCGTACATGCTGGTGGTGGGACCGTTCGTCCTGAGAAAAAGAAAATCAGGATATCGTCTAAATAAACGAAAACAAACTGGTTAAGGAACTCGCGTAAGACGTCGTTCACCAAGGCCTGAAAAACCGCAGGGGCATTGGTTAAGCCGAACGGCATGACTAAATACTTGTAATGCCCAGATGGAGTATTAAATGGGGTCTTCCATTCGTCGCCCTGGCGGATGCGAACAAGATGGTAGGCGTTGCACAAGTCTAATTTGGTGAACACAGTGGCCCCTTTAAGAGTCTCGAACGCAGATGACATTAACGGGAGGGGATAGCGGTTCTTAATTGTGATGTTATTGAGTGAGCGGTAATCAATGTAGGTCTGAGGGACCCGTCCTTCTTGCCTACAAAGAAGAAACCCGCGCCAGCTGGGGAAGAAGAGGGACGTATGAGGCCTGTCGCCAATGACTCGGAAATATATGTGTTCATGGCCTCAGTCTCAGGAGGAGAGAGAGGGAGTATAAGCGCTCTCGTTGCGGCTCAGCAAGTAAGAGTTCAGTAAGAGTTCAATTGCGCAATCATAGGACCGATGAGGAGGGAGACTTACGGCACGAGTCTTAGAAAACACCTCACTAAGGTCATGGTACTCACGCGGGACACTGGAGAGATCGGCGACGAGTTTAGCTGGCTGGGAGAAGAGACAAGCCTATGAGCAGAACAGAGAGAAAGAGAGGTGAAACACTGCTCTCATAACCCAACCCCCACCCGACCACCGACAGAGGGGACCACTGAATCCTTGCTGGTGTTGCTCCCGAATCGATGAACGCGGGCACAACATCTGCCAGCTCTGACTGAGGCATCCCAAGACGCTCCCATGCCATTGACGAGATATAATCTCTCCACCTGGTCCTGGGTCGACCCCTTGGTCTCCTCCAAGCTGGACGCTCCTGGAACACTTCTAAAGGGAGTCGCCCAGGGGGCATTCTCAAGAAGTGCCCGAACCACCTCATTTGGCTCCTTTCCACACAGAGAAGCAGCGGCTCTACTCCGAGTCTCTTCTGAGGAACTTCTCACCCTTGAAGGAAACTCATTTCAGCCGATTGTATCCGAGATCTCGTTCTCTCAGTCATGACCCAAAGCTCATGACCGTAGGTGAGGGTGGGTACAGAGATTGATCGGTAAATAGAGAGCTTTGCCTTTTGGCTCAACCAAGCTCAGCCAAATGTGTCTCTGACGCACCTGGGCTGTTGAGCGAATCCGTCCTCCCAGCAGAGCGAAGGCCTGGGAAATCCGCAGCATGACCGCCGTCACATCCTTCATCTCCTCGAACTCCTCTTGCGAGATGTTGTCCTTTGACTTCTCGGAGGCCAGACGATCCACTGCACCGCAGAGGAGGGCCATGTTGTTGGCCAGGCAGGCCACTTGAGTTCCACTCAGGTATGTTCGGTCGAACAGGGAGGACGTCATCCGGTCCTGCAGGTTCAGTAGCGACGGTCTCAAGCAGCCCAAGTTCGAGTTCAGCAGCAGACACATTCGGACCGCGTCTGATGGGGCAGGGGACCCCTTCCTCCAGTCCACGCAGTCTACGAGACAATAAGGTGCTTACCTTGCCAGAGGTTGTGCTTTTCCTAGAGGCCTGGCTGTGCTCCGCTCCACGTGACATTGGGTTTTGGAGTTGTTAGTGGAAACATTGTGGTGGCGGCCGGAGAGGTAGGAGGAGAACCAGGAAAGTGCTCTGCCAAAGATGCCGATGGTTTGGAGCCGGTGAAGGAGGATGCTGTAGTCAATGGTATCAAATGCTGCACTGAGGTCGAGGAGGAGGATAGTAAGTGAACCAGAGTCGGTGGAAAGGAGGAGGTCGTTGGTGACTTTTATGAGGGTCATTTCTGTACTGTGATGGGGGCTGAAACCGAATTAAAATCTTTCGAAGAGGTTTGTAAGATAAACAAGGCGTCTGCACTCAGACCTGCTTACTCCAGTTCTTATTCATTGCATTACTGAGGAAAATATAAAACCGAGAGCATCTTGAGGTTACTTATTCACAACTTTCAACCAAAAGAAATACAAACTTTAACGATCGACCGGGGGGGGGGGGGTATTTCTGTAATGTGAAAATATTTAGACGTGGATACGGCGTAGACCTTTAGAGGTTAATGGATTCGGTGTTACATGACCTGACCTGACATTTGTATTCGTCTACCTCGATGAACTAAATAGAAGAGCATCTGTTGCATCTTTTTTTTTCCATCAATTTCTTTTATTCTTTTCAAACAACAATATACAGACACATACAGTTTCACAATAAAGTCACAAACGAAAAAGTAAAATACAAAACAAAATCACAAAAAAAAACATATATCAAAAATAAAATAAAATGAGGGTGAAATAACATTTACATGAATAGATTCAAGCCCCAGAATATGATGTATCCATCATTTTTGTCCCAATTAACATAAAAAGGAAAATTAATGCTGTCCATTCGAATTATCCCAGGTCATGATACCTCTTGCTCAGGTACTTCCATCATTTGAGAAATGTCCTTATAATAAGGAAATTACAGAAGGGGCCCCACACATCTTCAAAGCATTGCTGTTTACCCTTGATGGTGTATGTGATTTTTTCCAGTGGCAGAGTTGATGTTAATTCTAACAACCATCTTCCAATATTTGGCTTGTCCACCTCCTTCCATGCTACTGCAATCACTCTTTTGGCCAACAATAGAGCAATATCAATGAATATTATGTGTTTCTTTAGGATTGGACAACCAACAGAGTACAAACTTAATAGGAAAAGTTTAGGTTCCAGATTTAATTTAATTCCCAACATTCCTTTGAGACTTAGTTGTACTTCCTTCCAAAATGTTTCTATTTTGGAGCATTGCCACAAACAGTGGAAGAGTGTGCCTTTCTCAGTTCCACACTTGACACAAACATCTGGGACAGTGCTGTTGAATTTATTAAGTGTGACTGGTGTCAAATAAGTACGCATTAGCCAGTTATATTGCAATAATTTAAGGCGTGTGTTGACCATTTGTGACTGAGCTTTTGTGCAGGCCCGTTCCCATTCCACATCCGAGATAATGACCTGTAGGTCTTCTCTCCAAGAATTTAGTCTGCTTGTTGAAGATTCTGGTGACTGAGCAACCAGTTCACCATATATTTTTGATATCAACCCTCTTCCCTGGGCATCCTTTAACATCATTTCTTCTATAATAGTTAGTTTGGGGATAGATAATGATTGTTTTTGTTGAGATCTTATAAAGTCTCTTATTTGTAAAAATTTAAAGAAGTGGCTACGAGCTATTTTGTATTTATGAACAATGTCATTGAAGGACAGAAGTTGTTTGTCATCTGGGCTATAAAGATCTCCCACTGTTTGTAGACCCCTTTCAGCCCAAATGCCAAAACCTCCCTCACTTTTTCCCGGGGGAAATTGTTCATTTCCCCATATTGGACTGAAGATTGAAAGTGAGTCGTCTTCTTTGAAAATTTTTAACTTGGACCCATATGTTAATAATGTTTCTTACTATAGGATTATTTGTATACGTTTTTAATCTTCTCGAATTGGCTGAATATAAGAACATGGGGAAGGGTAGTTTTAATGAACTTTCCTCCATTTCCCTCCACAATGGCACATTATCTTTTGTATAATAGAACATCATAGTTCTCAACTGGGCTGCCCAATAGTACCATTGTGGGTTGGGACATTGAAGGCCTCCTCTATCATAGGGCAAGAACAATAACGATAGGCGCAGTCTAGGGCGTTTTTTCTACCATAAAAATTTGATGAATAAAGTTTTTAACTGAGAGAACAGGTTTCTTGGTGGTGCCAGTGGTAGATTTTGAAACAAATACAACATCTTGGGAAGAATATTCATTTTGAGCGTATTTATTTTCCCTATCAAAGATATAGGTAAGTTTTCCCATCTGTCTAAAGAGTTTGAAATTTCTTGCATTATTAGATTTAAATTCACTTCTATGGTATTTTCTAACAGTGGTACAATTTGTATACCAAGGTAATTGAAGCAGTCAACGTTTTTAAATTGTTACACAATCTTTGATGGATTTCTCCTTTCTTTTTGGTTCAGCAACATTATAGATGATTTAGATTTATTTATTTTGTAACCTGATAATCTTCCAAATTTCTCAATTAAGTCCACTAGATTTGGGATAGTGCTGTTGATATTTTTGAGGAAAAAAATCACATCATCAGCATATAATGCTAGGCGATGTTCTGTCTCTCCTATGGTAATTCCAGAGATGTTTCCATGTGATCTTACTGCAATGGCTAAGGGTTCAATGGCCAGAATAAACAACAAAGGGGACAAAGGGTCCCCTTGTCTGCATCCTCTGTTTATATTTATGGTTTCTGAGATATTACTGTTAGTCAAAATTTGTGCATATGGTTCCTTATATATCAATCTAACCCAATTACAAAAATGATCTCCAAATCCAAAGCGAGTCAAAACTTGGAACAAATATGACCACTCCACTCTGTCGAATGCTTTCTCTGAATCGATTGACAGAAGGGCAGTGTCTGGTGCCTCTTTTTGGTCATACAGGATATTAAGGATCCTTCGGACATTATGGAATCCTTGTCTGCCCCGAATAAAGCCATTCTGATCACTATTGATTATAACTGGTATAATATTTTCTATTCTTCTCGCTAGAATTTTACTCAGTATTTTTAGATCTACATTCAACAAACTTATGGGTCTCCAATTTTCACAACGGTTGTTAGGTTTACCTGCTTTGGGGATTAGAGTGATCAATGCTCCTCTCAATGATGGTGGTAAAGTGGTACTATTAAGGGATTCTTTAAACATTTCCAAAAGAGGAGAGAGTCATTTATTTTTAAATCTTTTATAGATTTCAATTGGTAGACCATCAGGCCCAGGGGTTTTTCCTGTTTTAATGCTATCAATTGCACCACTCAACTCTTCCTCTGTGATATCTTTGTCCAAGTCAAGTCTGAACTGTTCAGGTATTATAGGTATTTCCAACATATCCAAAAAAGTATTTGATTCGAAATTTTGATCAGTAATTTCTGACTTGTATAGACTATCATAATATTTTCTAAATGAATCATTTATCTCTGTTGGATCCACAACAGTTTCTCCTTTGTCATTTTGCATTACAGTAATGGCTCGCTCACTCTCCAATTGCTTCAGTCGCCATGCCAGTATTTTACTAGGTTTTTCACCTTGGTCATAAAATGACTGCTTAAGCCGTAATAGACTGGTCGCAGCTTATGATGCAGACATTTCGTTGAATTGTGCTCTGAGAAGGAGGAGATTTTGGTGGGTTTGAGAATTCTTAGTTAATCATTTTCTGCTTCCTTTATTTTAACCTCTAAATTCTTCATCTTTTGAAAAGTTGCCCTTGCTTTTGAACTTGTGATGTTGATTATTTGACCCCGTATAACAGCCTTAAAGGCTTCCCATCTTATGCTTGCCGAGGTTTGTGTTGTATTTGTTTCAAAGTAGAAGCCAATTTGTTCATCTAAAAAGGACACAAAACCAGGGTCAGCTAACCACTTCTGCTTAAAGCGCCAAATCCTAGGACATTTTACTAGTTTTGAATCTTGAAATATTACAGAGTGTGGTGCATGATCTGAAATGAGGATTGGATCATAAACGCATTCTTTGATTCAATGTCTTAATTGTGCCGAAATTAGAAAAAAATCTATTCTTGAGTAAGACTTATTGACACCAGAAAAACATGAGAACTTCTGAAGATCAGGGTTTCTTTCCCTCCAGATGTCGACCAGGTTTAACTCTTTCATAAAATTGTGTATAGTTACTCTGCTTTTAGCATGAGACTGGTCAACACCGGAGCTTCGATCCTTTCTTGTGTCCAAAGTACAATTAAAATCTCCCCCTACTATATATGTACCTGGGAAAGTGGCCAAAATCAAAAATATATTTTGAAAAAAATTGGGGTCATCTGTATTTGGTGCATAGATATTTAACAAAACAATAGATTCGTTCATTAGATTCCCGTGAACAATAAGGTACCTCCCCAACTTATCTTTTATAATCTTATTAACCCGTAAAGGTATCGATTTGTGGACTAAAGTGATGACACCACGCGCTTGTGTGTTAAATGCTGTAGAGAAGACACTTCATCTCCATCTCCTCTTAATTCTGATTTTCTCACCAGCCACCAAATGAGTCTCTTGAAGAAATACTATATTGGATTCTAAAGATTTGATCCTATTCATGACCTGTTTTACTTTTTTAAGAGTTCGTAACCCTCTGCAGTTCCATGTTGTCATTTTAACCTTTACCTCACTGGACATTTTTTATACATGTGTTTTTATATTCCTCAATTCCCTCACGAAAGACATAAAAGAAAAAAGAAAAGTAAAACAAAAACAAGACAGGACAAAAATTAACATATACAAACAGATAAACCCACCACCTAACCCCTTATCCAGAACAATTGTTCTGAATCCCCCCCACTTAACAAGCTTCCAGGTTGCTTCTAACAGTTAAACTACGAATAAAACTAACTACAGTATCAACCCTATACTCCTATGCTACCATATTTGAAAAAGGAGTATATATACATATGTACATATGTATATATATATATATATACACATATATACCTATATACACACATCCGTCCTCCTCTTTCCTCATAAGATATTTCAGTACCTCCCTTTACAACCCTCTTGAAGCGATTATTAACAGATTTGAAACAGAACCAGATATAAAGTAAAATAAATTGTTATTATTTTTACACATACAACATTGTGATATTAACTCAACTTTGATGACCCCACTTGTGTTCTCAAAAATAGTCCAAAAGAAATTCAAAAACCCAACAACATCAAAGCAGACATATTAGTAAAGTTATGATTATAAAGTCTATAATATAGAATATTAATTGCAATATAATAATAACAATTTGCATAGAAATGTAAAACTTGTGACATATAACAATTGAAAATGAACCTTGCAAGAACGAGTAGATTTCACCTTAGATCAGATGAAGAGCTTCAGTTCAGTTAAGACCTTCTTCAGCCTTGATCTTCTTGATGAAGTCCTCTGCCTCGACGTGGTTATTGAAGATATGAGATCGTTCCTTATGTGTCACGATCAGCCGGGCAGGGGGGATGATGCCATACCGTAGACCCATAGCTCGAAGGAGTTTCCTGGCCTCGTCAAAGTCCTTCTGCTTCTTGTGGACACCTGCAGGTACATCCTGGTAGAACCTCACCGCCTGGTTCTCATACTTCACTTCTCCTCTCGACTTGACAGCTCGCATCACCAGTTCCCTGTCTCGGCTGCTTAGAAACCTGATTATGAGCGTTCGGCAGGTGGATCCGGATGAAGATTTGGGTCCGAGTCTGTGCGCTCTCTCCAAGTTCAAACCTCGGTGTCCCGGGGGCAACTCCAGCGCTTTCGGCAACTAGTTCTCCAAGAAAACACACGCGTCTGCACCCTCAGCTCCCTCCGGAAGATTCACAAGTCTTACGTTGTTGCGCTTCGATCTGGTCTCCAGGTCGAGCAATTGTTCTTCAAGTCCTTTGTTTTTGTTCTCGAGAACTTTCACTTTCGTTTGAAGGGACGACACGTCATCCTCCACTGACGAGATTCTAGTTTCCGCCTCCGTAACCTACGCCGAACAGTCATTGACGTCCCGACGTAAACTTTCAATAGCGGACATAACTTCGTCAAACCTGGAAGAAAACTCAGTTTTCACGTCCTTAATCGCCGCTGCTCCGTCAGTGTTTATCTCCGGCGCATTCAGCTCAGAGTCTGAGCTAGCGCTAGCATTAGCATCGTCGGCGGAGTTAGCTTGAAGTTTGTTGCTCCTCATCGTGTAGTCCGATACTTTAGGTTGCGTTTGTCGTTTCCGGTCCTGGTTCGGTTTCTTTTGTGGTTGAGACATTCTCGGAGGTTCTTCTGACGAAATAGTGGTTTTTCGCTCGTGTAAACAAGGATTAAATTAGTTCGGTAGCGGAGCGGGTCGATCTGCGTCTATTCAGCTCTGCGCCATACCGGAAGCCCCGCATCTGTTGCATCTTAGGATGGTTTTCTAGCGTCTCGATGAACATGGAGTGTTAGTTAACACAGCAAAGTGTCAGTTTGGGCTGCCTGTGATCGACTTCTTGGGACATAGTATTTCAGTTTTAGGGCATGGTGAAGTTTCAAAACTGGTTCCTTCCCCATGTAGCCAGCTTCCTACAGCCATTTTATGGTGCCCCAAGGTTAAAGAAAGTCAGTGATGAGGTTAACTGGACACTTGACAGCTTGCAGGCATTTTATGGTGCTAAGATGGCCCAAATGCAGCACTTCTAGCTCATCCCGCTTCTCGTGTGCCAATCGCTCTCACTGAGTAGAAGAACTCACATTTCTGATCCTTAAATCCCTTCACTGGCTTCCAGTTTCTTTCAGGATCCACTTTACAATTCTGGTTCTTACTTTCAGAGCTATTCATGGTCTGATCCAGCCTTACACCCCAGCTCGGGCTCTGAGGTCTGTGGATCAGAATCTACTGATGGTTCCTCACACACGTTTCAGGACCAGAGGAAAGAAATCCTTCCAGGCTGTTGCTTGATGAAGTCTACTGACTCCTTCAAGGAACAGCTTAAGACACTTTTATTCGTGCAGGCTTTTCCTTGATTTTCTGAGACTCTTGTGTTTGTCTGTGTTGTCTTGACCTTTTAAGTATTTATTTTATTTAAGTGCTTTGTGACCCTGGTGTTAAAAAGCGCTCTATAAATACTAATTACTTACTTACACATCTGATGTGGCGGTGGGAGCTGTGGTTGAGCAGCATTTTTCCAGTCGGGGGACTAAGGGACAACGAGTTTAAATACAGTGTGTTTGCAGGCAGAATTTTCGTTTCTTCCTGGAGGGCTGTGCATTCACTGCATATGTTGAACCGACTTGGGTTCCTTCCAAAGAACCAGGTGTGTGTCCTAGAGCAATGCCTGTCTTGGACCGCGTTTCCTCTGGTGCCCACACAGTATGTACGGACGAGGGGAGATATAGCAGTTTCGGCAGGTTGTTTAAGCCTAGGAGGTAAACCCTCGCAACACGGGGAGAACATACAAACTCCACACAGAAAGGTTGCCTTGGCCTGGAATCGAACCAGCAACCATCTTAGGAGTTAATAATAATAAAGTTAAAAAATGTAATGAAAAAAAAAAGAAATTGAAAAAAATGTTTTTTTTTCACCTGGACCCTTTAGTTTCCTTTTGGGTGTTTCAGGGCAGGGCATGTTGTGTAGCAGTTACATGGGGGTATGGTCTCCCACTGATTATTATAAATGTTCCTGCTGTATTAGACATGTCTTCTGATCCAACGACCTGTTAATAAACAGTTAACCTGACTCACATCTCGTTCTTCGTAATTCCACAGATGCATCGTTTTGAGGAGGAAATAATGTTAAGCAATTTGTCAAGCCAAAAACTACAAATAAGTAAAAAAATAATCTATTCAGTTGAGATCATATAAACCTCATAGCATGTTACACTGCTTGATTCCACCTGTGAGAGTTGGCATTCTATCTAGAATGTAGAATTTCTAGTTGATCATTGTACCTGTCAGTAAATCCTTTCACGATTTTATCGAACACACCCTTGCCAGCCTCCAAGACACTATCAGTCACCTAACAAGGATGTCAAAATGCTTTAAATTTGTCATCCCTTATATAAATACAGAACAAAGCTGTCTCGTAGCTCACCTTGAGTTTGAGATTTGAACCCGCAGCAGGAGCTGGTTTACTGGAGAATCAAATTTTCGTCCTTGCAATTGTATTTGATTCCATCAAAGATGAGGAAACCTAAAGGTAAGAAACTAAATGTTTAGTTTTTTTTGTTCGTTCGAGAACAGAAATCGTGCTTTTTTTTTTTACAGACTTTGGATCATTAAAGATCATAATATAAGAAGACAATTTATTGATGAATAATGTGATGCATTCCACTAAAAATATCAATCATGTCATGATTCAATTCATAATTATTATGACAATCCTAAGCAAATCATTGGTTTATTTTATAAATCGTCCTTATGAATTAAGGTTTCTTCTTTATTATCATTTTTTCATATATTTCATGAGATTTATAATAAATGGGGAAAGAATTAAATTGTTTTTGATATTCTTTTTTTAAAATTTCAAATATTGAATTGGGATTGATTCATAAAGAACAATTAATCTTCAATTAGCATTTTTACCAAGTCAAAGATGTTTTAGATGTTGTGTGTCATTCAAAAAACAGTGTTTAAGAACCCCAAAGCTAAATTCACATTCCAAATTAAAAAATCCCTTAAAATCTTTTTTTTTTTTAGAAGTCAGCTCTATATTCAATTTATTTATTGATATATTTGTTACTTATTTAAAGGACAAAAAGTAGGCTTTGTGACCAATGTTCTGAATATGATTTGGGAAAGTGAAAAGATCAGTTTAGACCAGAATGTTCTGGAATTCTGCAAATTAACTGAGTCAGGAAGTACTTTACGAGTTTTGCATATACATGGACAGTAAATACTGAATAGGTTTATGAAAGGTGCTAAGAATTATTTTTTGGTAAACATGATATGAATTGAAATGATTTTCTGTTTTTCAAGAAATCTGTTGACAATTTTTATGATGAGATGAGAATCTTAAAAGGCAACTAATTTAAAACCTTAATCTCCTGACATCTTATCCACTGTCATGTATGAAATCAAGTTACAGTTACAGTTACAGAACAGCACAACGTGAAAATACCTTTTTATGTATTTGTTTCAATACCTTTTATTGATTTCCTTTTTTATAGGCACTTTTTATGTTCTGGTCTGCACTACACTGTGTTTCCAACTGCTGTCAACTTCCTTTGCTACGACAACCACCAGCACAACAGCTGTAACAACCACGCCTACTGTTAACCCAACAAGTTCAACTACGACAAATGTAAGCCCGACATCACTGACCACACCAACCGTTAGCCCAACACCATCAACAACACCAACTGTTAGCCCAACACCCTCGACTACACCAACAGTTAGCCCAACACCATCGACAACACCAACCGTTAGCCCAACACCATCAACAACACCAACCGTTAGCCCAACACCATCGACAACACCAACCGTTAGCCCAACACCATCGACTACACCAACAGTTAGCCCAACACCATCGACAACACCAACAGTTAGCCCAACACCATCAACAACACCAACAGTTAGCCCAACACCATCGGCTACACCAACTGTTAGCCCAACACCATCAACAACACCAACTGTTAGCCCAACACCCTCGACTACACCAACAGTTAGCCCAACACCATCAACAACACCAACTGTTAGCCCAACACCATCGACTACACCAACCGTTAGCCCAACACCATCGACAACACCAACCGTTAGCCCAACACCCTTGACTACACCAACAGTTAGCCCAACACCATCAACTACACCAACTGTTAGCCCAACACCATCAACAACACCAACTGTTAGCCCAACACCCTCGACTACACCAACAGTTAGCCCAACACCATCGACAACACCAACAGTTAGCCCAACACCATCGACTACACCAACTGTTAGCCCAACACCATCAACAACACCAACTGTTAGCCCAACACCCTCGACTACACCAACAGTTAGCCCAACACCATCGACAACACCAACTGTTAGCCCAACACCCTCGACTACACCCACCGTTAGCCCAACACCATCAACTACACCAACCGTTAGCCCAACACCCTCGACTACACCAACAGTTAGCCTAACACCATCGACTACACCAACTGTTAGCCCAACACCATCAACAACACCAACAGTTAGCCCAACACCCTCGACTACACCAACAGTTAGCCCAACACCATCAACAACACCAACAGTTAGCCCAACACCATCGACTACACCAACTGTTAGCCCAACACCATCAACAACACCAACTGTTAGCCCAACACCCTCGACTACACCAACAGTTAGCCCAACACCATCAACTACACCAACTGTTAGCCCAACACCATCAACAACACCAACTGTTAGCCCAACACCCTCGACTACACCAACAGTTAGCCCAACACCATCGACAACACCAACAGTTAGCCCAACACCATCGACTACACCAACTGTTAGCCCAACACCATCAACAACACCAACTGTTAGCCCAACACCCTCGACTACACCAACAGTTAGCCCAACACCATCGACAACACCAACTGTTAGCCCAACACCCTCGACTACACCCACCGTTAGCCCAACACCATCAACTACACCAACCGTTAGCCCAACACCCTCGACTACACCAACAGTTAGCCTAACACCATCGACTACACCAACTGTTAGCCCAACACCATCAACAACACCAACAGTTAGCCCAACACCCTCGACTACACCAACAGTTAGCCCAACACCATCAACAACACCAACAGTTAGCCCAACACCATCGACTACACCAACTGTTAGCCCAACACCATCAACAACACCAACTGTTAGCCCAACACCCTCGACTACACCAACAGTTAGCCCAACACCATCGACAACACCAACTGTTAGCCCAACACCCTCGACTACACCCACCGTTAGCCCAACACCATCAACTACACCAACCGTTAGCCCAACACCCTCGACTACACCAACAGTTAGCCTAACACCATCGACTACACCAACTGTTAGCCCAACACCATCAACAACACCAACAGTTAGCCCAACACCCTCGACTAAACCAAGAGTTAGCCCAACACCATCAACAACACCAACAGTTAGCCCAACACCATCGACTACACCAACTGTTAGCCCAACACCATCAACAACACCAACTGTTAGCCCAACACCATCGACAACACCAACCGTTAGCCCAACACCATCGACAACACCAACCGTTAGCCCAACACCATCAACAACACCAACTGTTAGCCCAACACCATCAACAACACCAACTGTTAGCCCAACACCCTCGACTACAACAACAGTTAGCCCAACACCATCAACAACACCAACCGTTAGCCCAAAACCATCGACTACACCAACAGTTAGCCCAACACCATCGACAACACCAACTGTTAGCCCAACACCATCGACAACACCAACCGTTAGCCCAACACCATCAACAACACCAACCGTTAGCCCAACACCCTCGACTACACCAACAGTTAGCCCAACACCATCAACTACACCAACTGTTATCCCAACACCATCAACAACACCAACTGTTAGCCCAACACCCTCGACTACACCAACAGTTAGCCCAACACCATCAACAACACCAACAGTTAGCCCAACACCATCGACTACACCAACTGTTAGCCCAACACCATCAACAACACCAACTGTTAGCCCAACACCCTCGACTACACCAACAGTTAGCCCAACACCATCAACAACACCAACTGTTAGCCCAACACCATCGACAACACCAACCGTTAGCCCAACACCATCGACAACACCAACCGTTAGCCCAACACCATTAACAACACCAACAGTTAGCCCAACACCATCGAGTACACTAACCGTTAGCCCAACACCATCGACAACACCAACCCTTAGCCCAACACCATCGACAACACCAACCGTTAGTCCAACACCATCGACTACACCAAACGTTAGCCCAACACCATCAACTACACCAACTGTTAGCCCAACACCATCAACAACACCAACAGTTAGCCCAACACCATCGACAACCCCAACAGTTAGCCCAACACCATCGACTACACCAACTGTTAGCCCAACACCATCGAGTACACTAACCGTAAGCCCAACACCATCGACTACACCAACAGTTAGCCCAACACCATCGACAACACCAACTGTTAGCCAAACACCATCGACAACACCAACCGTTAGTCCAACACCATCGACTACACCAACCGTTAGCCGAACACCATCAACTACACCAACTGTTAGCCCAACACCCTCGAGTACACCAACTGTTAGCCCAACACCATCAACAACACCAACTGTTAGCCCAACACCATCAACAACACCAACTGTTAGCCCAACACCCTCGACTACACCAACAGTAAGCCCAACACCATCAACAACACCAACCGTTAGTCCAACACCATCGACTACACCAACTGTTAGCCCAACACCATCAACAACACCGACTGTTAGCCCAACACCATCAACAACACCAACTGTTAGCCCAACACCCTCGACTACATCAACAGTTAGCCCAACACCATCGACAACACCAACAGTTAGCCCAACAACATCGAGTACACTAACCGTTAGCCCAACACCATCGACAACACCAACCGTTAGCCCAACACCATCGACAACACCAACCGTTAGTCCAACACCATCGACTACACCAAACGTTAGCCCAACACCATCAACTACACCAACTGTTAGCCCAACACCCTCGAATACACCAACAGTTAGCCCAACACCATCAACAACACCAACAGTTAGCCCAACACCATCGACTATACCAACTGTTAGCCCAACACCATCAACAACACTAACTGTTAGCCCAACACCCTCGACTACACAAACAGTTAGCCCAACACCATCGACAACCCCAACAGTTAGCCCAACACCATCGACTACACCAACTGTTAGCCCAACACCATCGAGTACCCTAACCGTTAGCCCAACACCATCGACTACACCAACAGTTAGCCCAACACCATCGACAACACCAACTGTTAGCCCAACACCATCGACAACACCAACCGTTAGTCCAACACCATCGACTACACCAACCATTAGCCCAACACCATCAACTACACCAACTGTTAGCCCAACACCATCGACTACACCAACTGTTAGCCCAACACCCTCGACTACACCAACAGTTAGCCCAACACCATCAACAACACCAACAGTTAGCCCAACACCATCGACAACACCAACTGTTAGCCCAACACCCTCGACTACACCAACAGTTAGCCCAACACCATCGACAACACCAACTGTTAGCCCAACACCACCGACAACACCAACCGTTAGTCCAATACCATCAACAACACCAACCGTTAGCCCAACACCCTTGACTACACCAACAGTTAGCCCAACACCATCAACTACACCAACTGTTAGCCCAACACCATCAACAACACCAACTGTTAGCCCAACACCCTCGACTACACCAACAGTTAGCCCAACACCATCGACAACCCCAACAGTTAGCCCAACACCATCGACTACACCAACTGTTAGCCCAACACCCTCGACTACACCAACAGTTAGCCCAACACCCTCGACTACACCAACAGTTAGCCCAACACCATCGACTACACCGACTGTTAGCCCAACACCATCAACAACATCAACTGTTAGCCCAACACCCTCGAGTACACCAACTGTTAGCCCAACACCATCAACAACACCAACTGTTAGCCCAACACCATCAACAACACCAACTGTTAGCCCAACACCCTCGACTACACCAACAGTAAGCCCAACACCATCAACAACACCAACTGTTAGCCCAACACCCTCGACTACACCAACCGTTAGCCCAACACCATCAACTACACCAACAGTTAGCCCAACACCATCGACAACCCCAACAGTTAGCCCAACACCATCGACTACACCAACTGTTAGCCCAACACCATCGACTACACTAACCGTTAGCCCAACACCATTGACTACACCAACAGTTAGCCCAACACCATCAACAACACCAACTGTTAGCCCAACACCCTCGACAACACCAACCGTTAGTCCAACACCATCGACTACACCAACTGTTAGCCAGACACCATCGACAACACCAACTGTTAGCCCAACACCATCGACAACACCAACCGTTAGTCCAACACCATCGACTACACCAACTGTTAGCCCAACACCATCAACAACACCAACTGTTAGCCCAACACCCTCGACTACACCAACAGTTAGCCCAACACCATCAACAACACCAACAGTTAGCCCAACACCATCGACTACACCAACCGTTAGCCCAACACCATCAACAACACCAACTGTTAGCCCAACACCCTCGACTACACCAACAGTTGGCCCAACACCATCGACAACACCAACTGTTAGCCCAACACCCTCGACTACACCAACAGTAAGCCCAACACCATCAACAACACCAACCGTTAGTCCAACACCATCGACTACACCAACAGTTAGACCAACACCCTCGACTACACAAACTGTTAGCCCAACACCATCGCCAACACCAACAGTTAGCCCAACACCATCGACTACACCAACTGTTAGCCCAACACCATCGACTACACCAACTGTTAGCCCAACACCATCAAGTACACCAACCGTTAGCCCAACACCATCAACTACACCAACCGTTAGCCCAAAACCCTTGACTACACCAACAGTTAGCCCAACACCATCGACTACACCAACCGTTAGCCCAACACCATCGACTACACCAACTGTTAGCCCAACACCCTCGACTACACCAACAGTTAGCCCAAAACCATCAACTACACCAACTGTTAGCCCAACACCATCGACTACACCAACCGTTAGCCCAACACCCTCGACTACACTAACTGTTAGCCCAACACCATCGACAACATCAACCGTTAGCCCAACACCATCGACAACATCAACCGTTAGCCCAACACCATGGACAACACCAATCGTTAGCCCAACACCATCGACAACACCAACTGTAAGCCCAACACCCTCGACTACACAAACAGTTAGCCCAACACCATCAACAACACCAACTGTTAGTCCAACACCATCGACTACACCAACCGTTAGCCCAACACCATCAACAACACCAACCGTTAGTCCAACACCCTCGACTACACCAAAAGTTAGCCCAACACCATCGACAACACCAACTGTTAGTCCAACACCATCAACAACACCAACCGTTAGCCCAACACCATCGACAACACCAACTGTTAGCCCAACACCATCAACTCCACTAACTGTTAGCCCAACACCATCAACAACACCAACTGTTAGCCCTAAACCCTCGACTACACCAACAGTTAGCCCAACACCATCGACAACACCAACAGTTAGCCCAACACCATCGACTACACCAACTGTTAGCCCAACACCATCAACAACACCAACTGTTAGCCCAACACCCTCGACTACACCAAAAGTTAGCCCAACACCATCGACAACACCAACTGTTAGCCCAACACCATCAACAACACCAACCGTTAGCCCAACACCATCGACAACACCAACTGTTAGCCCAACACCCTCAACTACACCAACAGTTAGCCCAACACCATCAACAACACCAACCGCTAGTCCAACACCATCGACTACACCAACCGTTAGCCCAACACCATCAACAACACCAACCGTTAGCCCAACACCCTCGACTACACCAACAGTTAGCCCAACACCATCAACTACATCAACTGTTAGCCCAACACCATCAACAACACCAACTTTTAGCCCAACACCCTCGACTACACCAACAGTTAGCCCAACACCATCGACAACACCAACAGTTAGCCCAACACCCTCGACTACACCAACTGTTAGCCCAACACCATCAACAACACCAACTGTTAGCCTAACACACTCGACTACACCAACAGTTAGCCCAACACCATCAACAACACCAACAGTTAGCCCAACACCATCGACTACACCAACTGTTAGCTCAACACCATCAACAACACAAACTTTTAGCCCAACACCCTCGACTACACCAACAGTTAGCCCAACACCATTGACAACACCAACAGTTAGCCCAACACCATCGACTACACCAACTGTTAGCCCAACACCATCGACAACACCAACCGTTAGCCCAACACCCTCGACTACACCAACAGTTAGCCCAACACCATCGACAACACCAACTGATAGCCCAACACCATCGACAACACCAACTGTTAGCCCAACACCATCGACAACACCAATTGTTAGCCCAACACCATCGACAACACCAACTGTTAGCCCAACACCCTCGACTACACCAACAGTAAGCCCAACACCCTCGACAACACCAACTGTTAGCCCAACACCATCAACAACACCAACTATTAGCCCAACACCCTCGACTACACCAACAGTTAGCCCAACACCCTCGACCACACGAACCCTTAGCCCAACTGCATCGACTACACCAACCGTTAGCCCAACACCATCGACTACACCAACCGTTAGCCCAACACCATCGACTACACCAAGAGTTAGCCCAACAACACCAACCGTTAGCCCAACACCATCGACTACACCAACAGTTCGCCCAACACCATCAACAACACCAACTGTTAGCCCAACACCATCAACAACACCAACTGTTAGCCCACCACCATCGACAACACCAACTGTTAGCCCAACACCATCGACAACACCAACTGTTAGCCCAACACCCTCGACTACACCAACAGTTAGCCCAACACCACCGACTACACCAACTGTTAGCCCAACACCATTAACAACACCAACTGTTAGCCCAACACCATCAACAACACAAACCGTCAGCCCAACACCATCGACTACAACAACCGTTAGCCCAACACCATCGACTACACCAACCGTTAGCTCAACACCAACTTTTAGCCCGACACCCTCGACTTCACCAACTGTTAGCCCAACACCATCGACTACACCAACTGTTAGCCCAACACCATCGACTACACCAATTGTTAGCCCAACACCATCGACTACACCAACTGTTAGCCCAACACCATCGACAACACCAACTGTTAGCTCAACACCATCAACTACACCATCCGTTAGCCCAACACCATCGACTACATCAACCGTTAGCCCAACACCATCAACAACACCAACCGTTAGCCCAATACCATCAACAACACCAACCGTTAGCCAAAAGCCATCAACAACACTGACCGTTAGCCCAACACCATCGACTACAAGAACCGTTAGCACAACACCATCGACTACACCAACTGTTAGCCCAACACCATCAAGAACACCAACTCTTAGTTTAACACCATCAACAACACAAACTGTTAGCCCAACACCCTCGACTACACCAAAAGTTAGCCCAACACCATCGACAACACCAACCGTTAGCCCAACACCATCGACTACACCAACAACTAGCCCAACACCATCAACAACACAAACCGTTAGCCTAACACCAACTGTTATCCAAACACCATCAACAACACCAACTGCTGGCCCAACACCATCGACTACACCATTTGTTACCCGAACACCATCAACAACACCAACAGTTAGCCCAACACCAGTAGTCACTGCAGCTAAAGGAAGCACACCAGCAATTACAGCAGCTGGAGGAAGCACACCAGCAGTAATTGCTTCTAAAGGAAGCACACCAGCAGTTACAGCAGCTGGAGGAAGCACACCAGCAGTCACTGCAGCTAAAGGAAGCACACCCGCGGTCACTGCAACTGATGGAAGCACACCAGCAATTACTGCAGCTGGAGGAAGCACACCAGCAGTCACTGCAGCCAAAGGAAGCACACCAGCAGTTACAGCAGCTGGAGGAAGCACACCAGCAGTCACTGCAGCTGGAGGAAGCACACCAGTAGTCACTGCAGCTGGAGGAAGCACACCAGTAGTCACTGCAGCTGGAGGAAGCACACCAGCAATTACAGCAGCTGGAGGAAGCACACCAGCAGTAACTGCAGCTAAAGGAAGCACACCAGCAGTCACTGCAGCTAAAGGAAGCACTCTGGCAGTTACAGCAGCTGGAGGAAGTACACCAGCAGTCGGTGCAGCTAAAGGAAGCACACCAGCAGTCACTGCAGCTAAAGAAAGCACACCAGCAGTCACTTCAGCTAAAGGAAGCACACCAGCAATTACAGCAGCTGGAGGAAGCACACTAGCAGTCACTGCAGCTAAAGGAAGCACACTGGCAGTTGCAGCAGCAGGAGGAACCACACTAGCAGTTACAACAGCAGGAGTTAGCACACCAGCAATAGGAGTTTTGACAACAAAACCAAGGACAACAACAGCTTTGGAAAAAACAACATCGCTCACATTTTCAACGACAGCACAAACCACAGTGGGTGTTCTGAAGGTGAGCGGAACAGTATTCTTCATGTCGGAATGATACTGACTTGTAAAAAAAATGTTTTCTTTTTCTAGGATCCTGTGAATTCAGCAAGCTGTGGAATATCCAGTTTCTGTGCATCTCAACCTGCTTCATGTAACCCTTCAAAAGTTACAAATTGCCAATTTATTTCAGCAAGGCCAGGAAATAATGGAAAATCTTGTGTTTCTATATCGGGTCAAAGTTCAGGCTACATAGCTTGTAGTTTTTCACTTGACCTATTAATTGTAAGTGCTGCTGGAGAGAGAGCATTTTGTCATTCATGATGTCACTTTTTATATGTGTTCGAAATTCCCTCTCTTTACAGGGTGGTAACGACCCCACATATGTTTGTGCCAATAAGAATGGAAAATTAAAATTCTTAACTGCACGTTCTAACAACGGCAAGCTTCAGCCAACTAAGGTCAGCCCTCTTAATCTTAAAATTTGTCTTTTAATACAATCATTTGAATCCACTGCTGAACAGTCCTGTGTCATAACAATCATTTATTTATTTTTTTAGTTGAGCGCCAGCTCCGTGAAAGGGAATATTAATGGATTGACAATCCAGTGTACATTTTGTCTTATTGTACCGTCCGGAAGATTAAGACAAATCGGCAATGTCTCAGTTCATTTATTAACGGGAACCTTTAATGAAGGTAAGGTTGACAATTCAACTGAAATGTACATTTTATCCAGTTATCAGTGGATTTGATTTTTATTTCATTTCTTAAATCAGAAAACGATGAACTGGGCGCTCCTACTCCTAGGGTTATAACACCCGTAACAGATTTGCAAGCTTTGAACTCAACTGCCATCAACATCCTGACAACTACCACTGCTCCACAAACAATTGGCCAGAAAAAGACAACCATTCCGGCTTCAAACACTGCCCGACATACAACAAGCCACGCCACAACTCGGCACCAGTCACTCACACAAGGTAAGGACACCACTGCAAAATATCCAGCAGATTAAAAAGTGCATTTTTGCAATTGAATATCATTTTCTCTCTCTCTCTGCAGCTCTCCTCATCACAGTGGGTTTGTTGAGCCTGTCCATGCTATAAGGACCAGAAAAACATGAAGATGTTTCATGCTAATAAAATAAAAAATACAATTCAAATGTATATGCTCACCATAGCCACACTTGTTGCTTAAATCTCTTTCATACACAAGTGTAGAATGAAGAGAAAACATTTTTTCTTTGGAAATGATTATGTTAAATTATTCTTAATAATACTCATAAATGTAGCATCGGATTTTCAGTTTTCTCCTATTGTTTTGCTGGGCGAGTACAACACATGTCTTTGTACAAATAAACTGGTAATATATTTCATCTCTCAGTCTGGACAACTCTTATTTTACTTTAAAGAAAAGTGGATCGGGACCTTTCCAACAATAGAAAATAAACGTCACTGTCTAAATGTACCAAAAACTAAAAATACTTCAATTAAAAGTTTGTCTATGTCCTAAAGTGCACAAATATAATAAGTAATGCATCTGCTATAAGAGTCTAGGCTGACACCACTTCATTATTTTGATAGTTCAGCTATCGTGATGAAGCGTCGCAAGATTGCAGTACATTGCCAAATATTTGTGGGTTTTAAACTATTATATGTTATTTTACTCATCATGTGTTAACAATTTGAAGCCTTTTTAAAATGTTACCCTTAAATATTCATGAATTTAATATCTTCCAAAACTTTATTTAAAGGTCAACTAATGTGAAAACCCAACTCTCCTTAATGAGTGACTTGTTTCAAATGTTTAACTCTTCCTCTCCAATATGCAGTAAGTTCCTCATCATTGTGATGTCTTGAAATTTTTACTTTAAAAAGTTATCCCCCTTCTAAAATATCGGCGAACGAGAGGTTACAAGAGCAGAGTCCGTTATGACGTTAAAATGGCTTCGCTTCTCCTTCCGCCAGCTGTAGGCACCCCCGCTTTGTTAATACAGTCCCTGTAGGCTGAGGTGTCATTGGTGGTGCAATGTTGTGAACCTTTATTTAGTTTGTTGAACGGATACTGGATGATATCAATAGATGTGGAAAAACAGATTTATCAAGGGAAAACTAAACCCAATCAAACAAACTATGAGGAAAACCTAAAGGGAAGCATCCAACAATCGATCAGCCGAAACCGTGTATACATGCCTGCGTCTGTCACAGAAAATAAACAAACAAGGGCATCACATGGTCAACATGACAAGATCTGGTAGATATTTTAGAATATATTTGCATTCATCAGTTTGTTTTTAATTTTTCATGAAATTAGGCCTCTTTCTTTTTTCAATCTTCTGATATAATCATGAGTAGTTATAATAATTTAATAATTCATGCAATGAGGACTCCTCTATCATAGTGTTGGTATCTTGCTGTTGGCAGATGCAGGAAATTAAAAAAATAAGATGTTGGACTCAATTCACAATTTCGGTGCAAAACCTTTTGCGCTAACTGAGATCATGAAAGCAAGGTATTTACCTCGCTGCACCGTTCCCCTGAATCATACATGGATTTTTATATCCTGGGTTTGCTTCTAATTGCTTCAGCCTCAAAGGACCTAAGACTTTTAAACTTTAAACTTTTTTTTCACACCATGAGCCAACATGATAAAAAATATAACTTGAATGTTAAGTTCACTGAAAATGTGCCCCATTGGAACTAAACAGATTTGAAACCCTGATGATGGATACATACATTAGTCAGGAGTGGAATGAACAATAGTTTTTTTTTGACAGCTTAAATTATTTCTATTTTAATAGAGCAACATTTTAAATAACATTTTAAACAAAAATTGGTAGGGACAGTTGAGAGCTTGGTAGAAAAAAACCTAGATGTTGTGAAGAAAACAACAGACAAATTCTGAGGTGTGTCAGAAACATTGAGAGGATGGACATGTTTTGAGGAAATACAGACAGGTTGTGAGGAGAGACAGACATCTGTTAAGGAGAGACAGACATGTTGTGGATGAGACAAACATGTAGTCAGGAGAGACAGACATGTTGTAAGGAGAGACATACACATGTAGTGAGAGACATACACATGTAGTGAGGAGAGACAAACAAGTAGTCAGGAGAGACAGACATGTTGTAATTAGACATATACACATGTAGTGAGAGACATACACATGTAGTGAGGAGAGACAAACAAGGATTTAGGAGAGATAGACATGTTGTGAAATGAGACAGAAATGTAGTTGGGTGAGACAGACATTTTGTAAGCAAGTAAGTAAGTAAGTAATTTTTATTTGTATAGCGCTTTTCCAGATCAGGGTCACAGAGCGCTTAAACAATCAAAACAATATTCAATAAAGTATATATTTTAAAGATCAAGATAAAACTGATAACACAACAGGAGTTCCAGAAAATCAAGGAAAAGCCTGAACAAATAGAAACGTCTTAAGATGTTTCTTAAAGGAGTCAGTAGACTCCATCAAGCACAAAGAGAGAGTAAGATTGTTCCAAAGCTTAGGAGCAACAGCCTGAAAAGATTTCTCTCCTCTGGTCCTGAACCGTGTGCGAGGAACCATAAGTAGATTCTGATCCACAGACCTCAGAGCCCGAGCTGGGGTGTAAGGCTGGATCAGATCAGTGATGTAAGGAGGAGCCTGACAATGAATAGCTCTGAAAGTAAGAACCAGAATTTTAAAGTTGATCCTGAAAGAAACTGGAAGCCAGTGAAGAGTTTTAAGGATCGGAGAAATGTGAGTTCTTCTACTGAAAACTGAAACTCTGGTGATTGCTCCTGATGATAAGATTCCAGGGTTGAGTCAGTACTTGGGTGACTTAGGTCAGTCTGTCAAACTGAGCCTGAGAAACCTGGGTGTTGTATTTGATAAAGACATGTCTCTTGTTCGACACTGCAGAAAACTGACCAGAAACTGTTTCCTTCAACTGAGAAAAATCTCTAAACTTAGGAAAATGTTTTCGGAACATGATCTGGAGCTTGTAATCCATGCGTTTGTTTCTTCTCGTCTGGACTATTGTAACAGTTTGTTTTCATGTCTTAACAAGAAGGAGCTGTCTCGCCTGCAGTTGATTCAGAACTCTGCAGCGAGAATTCTGACCCGCTCAAGTAGGAGAACTCACATTTCTCCAGTCCTTAAAACTCTTCACTGGCTTCCAGTTTCTTTCAGGATCAACTTTAAAATTCTGGTTCTTACTTTCAGAGCTATTCATGGTCAGGCTCCTCCTTACATCACTGATCTGATCCAGCCTTACAACCCAGCTCGGGCTCTGAGGTCTGTGGATCAGAATCTACTTATGGTTCCACGCACACGGCTCAGGACCAGAGGAGAGAAATCTTTTCAGGCTGTTGCTCCTAAGCTTTGGAACGATCTTCCTCTCTCTTTGCGCTTGATGGAGTCTACTGACTCCTTTAAGAAACACCTTAAGACGTTTCTATTTGTCCAGGCTTTTCCTTGAATTTCTCGAACTCCTGTGTTGTTCTCAGTATTATCTTGATCTTTAATGTATGTACTTTTTTGAGTATTGTTTTGATTGTCTAAGCGCTTTGTGACCCTGGTCTCGAAAAGCGCTATATAAATAAATATTACTTACTTACTTACTTACTTGAGCGGGCTAGAATTCTCACTGCAGAGTTTTGTATCAACTGCAGGCGAGACAGCTCCTTCTTGTTAAGACATGAAAACAAACTGTTACAATAGTCCAGATGAGAAGAAACAAACGCATGGATTACAAGCTCCAGATCATGTTCCGACAACATTTTCCTAAGTTTAGAGATTTTTCTCAGTTGAAAGAAACAGTTTCTGGTCAGTTTTCTGCAGTGTTGAAACAGAGACATCTTTATCAAATACAACACCCAGGTTTCTCAGGCTCAGTTTGACAGACTGACCTTGGTCTCGAAAAGCGCTATATAAATAAATATTACTTACTTACTTACTTACTTACTAAGTCACCCAAGTACTGACTCAACCCTGGAACCTTATCATCATGAGCAATCACCAGAGTTTCAGTTTTGTCCACATTTAGCTGTAGTGTGTTTTCACTCAGCCATTGTTTGATTTCTAGCAAACAATTGACTAAGCTGTTCAGCCTCTGGGGCTCAGTTGGATCAAAAGAGCAGTAGAGCTGGATGTCATCAGCAAAAAAGTGATAAGAAACATCAGGAAATCTCTGAATGATTTTACCAAGGGGAATCAAGTACAGCAAAAACAATAAAGGACCCAGAACAGAACCTTGAGGGACTCCACACAACAGATCTGCCGATTCAGACCTCATTTGATTGGCAGATACACTAAAACTGCACCCAGAAAGGTAAGATGAGAACCATTCTAACACAGACCCAGACATTCCCACTTCATCCCTCAGTCTACTTAGCAGGATCTGGTGATCAACTGTGTCAAAGGCTGAGGACAGATCCAAGAGAACCAGAACAGTGGATTTACCCAAGTCAGCCGACATCATGATGTCACTGAACACTTTCAACAAAGCTGTCTCCGTAGAGTGATGTTTACGGAAGCCAGACTGAAACTTCTCATGGATGTCACTCTGATCCAGGAACAAAGACAGCTGCTCAGACACCACCTTCTCCAAGATCTTGGACAAGAAAGGGAGCTTAGAAATAGGCCTGAAATTACTGAGGTCAGTTGGGTCTAAGTTTGTTTTTTTGAGCAGAGGCTCCACAATGGCATGTTTAAATGCATTGGGAAAAACCCCTGTGGAAAGGGAGAGGTTCACCATATTGGTAACCCAGGGGCCAATTACATCAAATACTTTGATGAAAAGCCTACAAAGAAGGACGTCATCTGAGCATGAGGAGGGTTTCATCTTGTTCACTAGTGCTGAAATATCACCCAAAGATACAGCAGTGAAGGAGGACCAAGAGGAGGATAGGGGCTCAGAGACAGTAGGGGTTTCAAACAAAGGGGGAGAGATTTTCTCTTTGATCAATTTAATTTTCTCAATGAAAAACCTCAACAATGCATTGCTGTCAGCTTCACAGAAGACAGGCGTGATTTGAGGAGCAGGAGACACGAGTGAATTAATCGTGTCAAACAAAACTTTGGGGTTTTTCTCATTTGCTGCTACCAGTTTTCTGATGTAATCAGATCTAGCAGTTTCTACCATCTCATTTTAAGAAGACATCGGATCCCTGAGGTGAAGTCTGTGCACCTCAAGTTTAGTGGACTTCCAGAGACGCTCAGTCTTTCGACAAAGTCTCTTCATACTCAGGAGATCTTCATTTGTCCAAGGGCGCCGTTTTTTCTGAATTTTCAAGTTCGATTTAACAGGTGCCACTTGATCCAGTATTTCAACACAATGAGTAGTGAAACAGCGAACCAAACTGTCCACGTCTGGGCAGTCATCAAAAGAAAGAGGGTCAAACATGGCAGAAAAACTGTCTGCAGTATCAGCTGAGATGACACGTCTCTGAGATCTAACTTTCAAAGGCTTAGGTTCAGGGATGAAGTCCAGGTTAAACAAGACAAGAGAATGATCACTCAGATACATTAGACACATAAGAAATGTCCAGGCCAAGGGAAAAACTAAGTCTAATATGTGGCCTTTTTGATGAGTGGGTTCAGAAACATGTTGTGAAATGAGACAGACATGTAGTTAGGTGAGACAGACCTGTTGTGAGGAGAGACACACATGTGGTGAGGAGAGAAAGACATGTTGTAAAATAAGACACACATGTAGTGAGGAGAGACAGACATGTTGTGAAATGAGACAAACATGTACTCAGGAGAGACAGACATGCTGTAAGGAGAGACATACACATGTAGTGATAGGCATACACATGTAGTGAGGAGAGACAGACATGTTGTGAAATGGGACAAACACGTAGTCAGGAGAGACAGACAGGTTGTGAGGAGAGACAGACATGTTGTGAATGAGACAAACATGTGGTGAGGAGAGAAAGACATGTTGTGAGGAGAGACAGACATGTAGTGAGGAGAGACAGACATCTTGTGAATGAGACAAACATGGTGAGGAGAGAAAGACATGTTGTGAGGAGAGACAGACATGTTGTAAGGAGAGACATACACATGTAGTGATAGGCATACACATGTAGTGAGGAGAGACAGACATGTTGTGAATGAGACAAACGTGGTGAGGATAGAAAAACACGTTGTGAGGAGAGACAGACATGTAGTAAGGAGAGACATACATGTTGTATGGAGAGACAGACATGTAGTCAGGAGAGACATAAATGTTGTGAAATGAGACAAACATGTAGTCAGGAGAGACGGACATGTTGTGAATGAAACAAACGTGGTGAGGATAGAAAGACACGTTGTGAGGAGAGACAGACATGTAATAAGGAGAGACGGACTGGTCTAGAAAAGCGCTCTGTAAATATAAATTACTTACTTACCTACTTACATGTTACGAAATGAGACAAACATGTAGTCAGGAGAGACAGACATGTTGTGACGAGAGTAAGACATGCTGTTAAATTAGACTAACATGTAGTGAGGAGAGACAGACATGTTGTGGATGAGACAAACATCTAGTCAGGAGAGACATACATGTTTTGAATGAAACAAACGTGGTGAGGAGAGAAAGATATGTTGTGAGGAAAGACAGACATGCAGTTACAGCCGGCAGAGGAAGCACACCAGCAGTTGCAGCCGCAATAGGCAGCACACAAGCAGTTACAGCAGCAGGAGGGAGTACACCAGCAGTTACGGCAGTAGTTACAGCAGCAGGAGGAAGCACACTAGCAGTTACAGCAGCAGCAGGGAGTACACCAGCAGTTACGGCAGCAGTCACCATAGCTGGAGGAAGCACACCAGCAGTTACGGCAGCAGGAGGAATCAAACAAACAATTATCGCAACAGGAAGAAGCACAACAGCAGTGACAGCAGCAGGAGGGAGTACACCAGCAGTTATGGCAGCAGTCACAATAGCTGGAGTAAGCACACCAGCAGTTACAGCAGCAGAAGGCAGCACACCAGCTGTCACTGCAGCAGGAGGAATCACACAAACAATTACCGCAACAAGAAGAAGCACACCAGCATTGACAGCAGCAGGAGAAAGAAGACCAGCAGTCACAGCAGCAGGAGGAAGCACACTAGCAGTACAGCAGCAGGAGGAGGCACTCCAGTAGCAACTGCAACAGGAGGCACACCGGCAAATACAGCAGCAGTTACATTTATAGGAGAGAGTACACCAACAGTTACAGCCGCCAGAGGAAGCACACCGGCAGTTCCAGCCGCATTAGGAAGCACACAAGCAGTTACAGCAGCTGGAGGAAGTACACCAGCAGTTACAGCAGTAGTCACAGCAGCAGGAGGAAGCACACCAGCAGTTACAGCGACCTGCAAGAACTGCCCAGACCTGCTTGACATGAAACCTTTCTCTCTGTGGTTCCTGCCAAATGATTTCAAATGTGAAGTAAGTGAGTAAGTAATATTTGTAACGTAGTGAACACAAACTTGTAAACCTACAGCACATCCCATCATGGAGATAATCTAAAATGCAATTCTATGTTCTTTTCTAGGTGAGATGGAGTGCTGCATATCAGGTGCTGGACTAACCATCGGAGGTGGAAGGGGTCAACATGTCAAAAGCAGGTGAGATGGTTACATCATACACACTTTGGTCATTAAAATAGTCATGTTTGGTAATAATGATCAATACATTTCTGTGGCAGGACGCACTGACATGCTGACGCTTATGGTCAAGGTTTTCTGGCTTCTGTTGTTGGAAAAACTTACTGAAGAGTCTTTTTCATTAGATTTTACACTTCAAATGATCAGAATCAAACGACTTCATTAATACAATGTTTTCCAGGTTCTGTTGACTTTCGGACAAAGAGGATTCAACGTTGTTTTGGCAGTAAGGAGACGGCAGGAAGTGAAAGATTCTTGAGAAATAGATGAACCACCTCTGGAAGTCTCTGTCAAGTTGTTGTGATTCCCTGAAAGAGTTGTCTCGCATGGCAGCGTCACAGTAAGGTAAGAGTTTATTTAGCAAGTGAAGAACAGAAGTACAGCTGCTCATTCTTATTGTCTTATTCTTTTAAGATGCACCATGGGTGACTGGTGAGGTTTTGAAGGATCTTCAGAGCATTTTAGGAGCAGGAGCAGCATGACGTCACTCGAACCATGACTCGGACCAGAACCTACTACACGCAAGTCTACGCTGAGGATAAGACCATCAACGTCGTGCAGATTCACTCTGATGGTTACTCATAACATTTGTGACGATCTGTGAACAATTGTTTGATATGAAACCTGTAATAAAGCACAATTTGATATCATTTTGAATAATGCTCCCATAGTATTCATCCAAACATGATCAATGCAGTTGTAACTTCATAGATGCCTATAATTGATACCAATGAGTGCTTAAGAATAGAATAGAATAGAATAGAAAAGCTTTATTCATCCCCAGAGGGGAAACACACTTTCACAACAGTGCAGTTTAAAAAAATAAAGTGCAAGGAAAAAGAAATAATAAAAGAGATAATACAAAATAAAATAAAAACGATCTTAAGAATATACAATTATTTACAAAAATTAGAAATGTAACACTATTAACAAAATAAAATAGAATAAAATAGAAATAAAATAGAAATAAAAACGGGAAAAAAATAAATAAATAAAAAACACACAAGAAGAAAAACACACTACGGATTAGCATCAGGATATTTAAAGTAGAGAGTTAAATATCCTGACACCAGTTGGGATGAAGGACCTTCTATAACGCTCCGTCCTACACTGGGGGTGCCTGAGCCTGCCACTGAAGGAGCTGGCCAGCTCCTCCACGGTCAGGTGCAGTGGGTGAAGAGCGTTGTCCCTGATGGAGGATAGTCTGGAGAGTGTCCTCCTCTCTCCCACCTCCTCCACCGAGTCCAGCGAGCGGCCCAGGACAGAGCCGGCCCTCGTGACCAGCCTGTTCCGTCTCTTCCTGTCCCGGTCCGTGCTGCCTGCTCCCCAGCAGACCACAGCGTAGTGGATAGCAGAGGCTACCACGGAGTAATAAAAGGTCCTTAAAAGTGGTCTGCACACTCCGAAGGACCTCAGTCTCCCCAGGAGGTGGAGGCGACTTCGGCCCTTCTTATACACGGCCTTGATGTGTGTGGACCAGTTCAGTTTATTGTTGAGGTGAACACCCAGGTATTTGAAGCTGTCCACTAGCTCAATGTCCGAGCCCTGGATGCTCACCGGTTGATGTGGTGGGGACTTTTTCCTGAAGTCAATCACCATCTCCCTTGTCTTACCGGTGTTTAAGCAAAGGTAGTTGCTCTCACACCAGTTAACAAAGTCCTTGATGACAGACCTGTACTCCAGCTCGCCCCCCCCAGACACGCAGCCCACAATGGCCGAGTTGTCAGAAAACTTCTGGAGGTGACAGCTGCTGGAGTCATAGGTAAAGTCCGCCGTGTAGAGGGAGAAAAGGAAAGGTGACAGCACTGTCCCTTGAGGCACCCCGGTGTTGCAGATGGTCACCTCAGACCTGCAGTCCTGCAGCCTCACATACTGCGGCCTGTTGCTGAGGTAGTCCATCGTCCATGCTGCCAGCTGTGTCCCAACTCCTGCGTCCTCCATCTTCTTCCTTAGCAGCGCCGGCTGGATGGTGTTGAAAGCACTTGAGAAGTCAAAAAACATGACTCTCAGAGGGCTACCGGCGGCTTCCAGATGAGTCAGTGCCCGGTGCTGCAGGTAGATGACGGCGTCGTCCACCCCCATCTTTGGCCTGTAGGCGAACTGCAGCGGATCCAACGCAGAGCTCACCGTCGTGCGTAGCTCGCGGAGTACCAGCCTCTCCAAGGTCTTCATCAGATGGGAGGTCAGGGCGACTGGTCTGAAGTGGCTCGGCTCCTTCGCGTGTACCGCCTTGGGAACCGGAACCACACAGGAGGTCTTCCACTGGACCGGGACCTTCTCCAGTTTGAGGCTCAGGTTGAAGATGTGTGTGACCAACTCACAAAGTTGATCAGTACAGTCCCTGAGCAGTCTGGGGCTGAGTCCATCTGGTCCAGCACCTTTCCTGATCTTCAGTCGCCTTAATTCTCTCCTCACCTGTTCAGATGTAACAGAGAGAGGTGGCTGTGGGGGGTTGGACAGCTGAGGCAGTAGGGCGTGTTGGGGGGGAGAAAGGTGGCTTGGAGGTGAGAACAGTTGGGGGGAGGGGGCTGAAGCAGGGGAAAACAGCTTTGTGAAGAGTGGGGGGCAGAGATGGAGGGGGGAGGGGGGCCCTGATCAAACCGGTTGAAATACTGGTTAAGTTCAGTGGCCCATCTTTGGTCTCCCCCTGCTGTGGCTCTGGCTCCACTCTGGCCATGACCTGAGATGTTCTTCAGGCCTTTCCACACATCCCTTGTGTTGCCCTGCGCCAGTTGCTCCTCCAGTTTCCTCTTGTATTCCTCCTTGGCCATCCTGATCGCCTTCTTGAGCTCTCGCTGAACCTCTTTAAGCTCCTCTCTGCTCCCTGAAGCAAACACCCTCTTCTTCTTGTTCAGCAGAACTTGAAGTTGAGGGGTCACCCATGGCTTGGTGTTGGCAAAGCACCGCACCTTGCGGGTCGGTGTGACGTTGCCCTCACAGAACTTTATGTAATCCGTGGAATGGTCATTGAAGGTGTCGATGTCATCACCATGAGAGAACACACTCCAGTCTGTAGACTCAAAGCAGTCTCTCAGCCTCTCCTTGGCTTCATCATTCCACATCTTAACAGTTCTTTTCTGTGCAGGCTGTCTCCTCACTATGGGAGTGTATTCAGGTCGCAGACGTATAAGGTTCTGATCAGAGCGGCTGAGGGGGGGCAGGGCGGTGGAGGTATAGGCACCTTTTACATTTGCATACAAAAGGTCCAGAGTCTTGTCCTCCCGGGTGTGGCACTTCACGTATTGTGTGAAGGTGGGAAGAATGGAGGAGAGTGAGGCATGGTTGAAATCCCCGTTAATGAGCAGGAGAGAGTTCGGGTGTTTGAGCTGCAGGTCCGACACTGAGGCGCTCAGCCTCTCGCTCGCTGCGGCTGCGTCCGCAGAGGGAGGAATGTAAACATCTATAATCATACTTTAGTAATCAATAACATGTATTGCATTAGTACATACATAATCATACGTTAGTAATCAATAACATGTACTGCTTACAGCTAATCAATAATTAACAGAGGCTTGATATTGAGGCTAGTGTGAACTATCATGCTCATTTTTAGACCCCCAGGGGCCGTTGGGAATGAACCGGGGCAAAAAACGTATTTTTCATGACTGTTGCTCTTCTGCTCTTATTTGACCTCTGTGACCCTCAGATATATGAAACTTGGTCTGTGTGACCTCTGACACCTCTAAAATCATATGCTGGTGGAACCATAATGATAGCCCCTCCCAAACCGGAAGTATATGTGTACAAATGGAACATGAATAATCTCTAAAAGTTTCAGATCCTTTGAATTAACAATGGTCGATTTATAGAGCTTCAAAGTCCAGATTTCTCCAAGTTTCCCATGATACCATGGGGCACAGGAAATTCATAGCAACATCAAACTACCACAGTTCAACTCAGAATGGAGTCTAGAATAACATATCCAAATATCAGCTCTGAGGTCCAAGTAGAAAAAAACTCGCCAAATCCATTCCTGGAAGATCAGGTCTGGTCATTCTGTTACACTCAGAGGCCATCTTGACAGAAGAATGACAACCTGTCACTCATTTTTGGACTCATTGACACCAAACTTCTCACAGGATAGTAGGAGACCATCTGAATGTGTCATATAAATATCAGCTTTACAAGGGCCTTCATGCCTCTTGAAGTTAGAGAATTAACCCTTTGATGTAGCACAGGCCACTACAAACAAATACATCATGTTGGTGTGTGTAGTTTTCTGATAGTATAACAGCAGTCTTGAGTCACCTATCAATAACATAAATATGTATATTTTAAAGTTCAAACATGTACTGTGGGTCTCACAAAGCTTTTAGACGTGCTGTCTTCTATTTCATAGGTTGAGTGTAATTAACAAATAGCTCTTAAGTTGCTATTTTAAACCATGATGATTACTGATGAATTTAATCAATTTTAACTGCTTACACATATCACATGGAATGACAAAATTATGAAAGATATTGCAAGTGTGGTGATTTCAAGAAAGCAGTGGTTTATCTCTATTTATCTTAAATATCTCCACTGTGTTTTGCTGAATGTTTGTTTGTTTATGTTTGTATTTTGTTGATGTACTTTGGGTGTTGATGGTTAGTAATTGAGTAGTGAAGGTTTAGGTATAGACGAGCTTATGCTTCATCCTTCTTACTTTGGACATGTTGGGTTAATATTATTGTTTTGACTATAATTATTGTTTGACTAATGTCATTGGTTTTGTTTGTTTGTCTTAAGTTTACTTTCTTATGAAACATGTTCTAAATAAAGCATTCATTCATTCATTCATTCATTAACACATGATGTCTGGTTTGCCTGAATATTGTTCATGGCGAACTCTTTATTGCTAAATAAACTCGCTGCCATGCGAGACAACTCTTTCAGGGAATCACAACAACTTGACAGACTTCCAGAGGTGGTTCATCTATTTCTCAAGAATCTTTCTCTTGCTGCCGTCTCCTTACTGCCATAACAACGTCGAATCCTCTTTGTCCGAAAGTCAACAGAACCTGGAAAACATTGTATTAATGAAGTCGTTTGATTCCGATCATTTAGAGTGTAAAATCGAATGAAAAAGACTCTTCAGTAAGTTTTTCCAACAACAGATGCCAGAAAACCTTGACCATAAGCGTCAGCATGTCAGTGCGTCCTGCCACAAAAATGTATTGATCATTATTACCAAACATGACTATTTTAATGACCAAAGTGTGTGTGATGTAACCACCTCACCTGCTTTTGACATGTTGACCCCTTCCACCTCCGATGGTTAGTCCAGTACCTGATATGCAGCACTCCATCTCACCTAGAAAAGAACATAGAATTGCCTTTTATATATTTCCATGATGGGATGTGCTGTAGGTTTACAAGTTTGTGTTCACTATGTTTACAAATATTACTCACTTACTTCACATTTGAAATCATTTGTCAGGAACCACAGAGAGAAAGGTTTCATGTCAAGCAGGTCCAGAGTTCTGGGCAGTTCTTGCAGGTCACTTCCATGCTAAAACAAAACGAAAACATACTAGTGCTCCCTTTTAAATATAAAAAATCATTAAATACAAGCAAGTATACTTGATCATTCAGAGATAAGCTCTCCATGTTTCCTTCATCCATTGTTTGATGGTGTTTCCATCTGGTTTACCTCTTTAAATTACTTTTCATTATTATTTTATATATATTCTTTCATTTAAAGAAAACCACAAAAGATCAAATCCCTCATCCAAAAGGGTTCAAATAAACTTATACTTATATACTTAAATACGATAAATATGTTATCTGTATTAATATGCGGAAGTGATAAATGAAATCAATATCTTGAATATTAATAAAATAAATCTCCTACCATGACCTACCAATATAGCAAACTTTTAATTGGAATATACATATATTTTCGTCCTTTCAAAATAACAAACAAAATATGTGTGTGAGTTACATTATAATTTAAAAAGCTTAGTTTTAGCGAACTACCTCTCGTATTAACGCACCACAGAAAGTTACATTACACGCAATGAAACATTATTTCTGAGTCGACTTAAAGCAATAATTATTTCTTACCTCAATAGACGAGTGACACGCACCTTGTTCCGTCAAGTTACTGCAGAAACGTGAACAACAAAAACGCTTGTTCTGGGACGAGTAACAACAAGTGACATCAACACCCGGAGGTTTGGAGGAAGTTGCGTCTGGAGTGCAGCAGTTTGAAAACTTTTTAGCTGACGCTGAAACTACAAAACTGAACTCGGGCTTTATACAAGCACACATCTCCAATTGTATTCCATGGCGCTTTTTAAGAAACAAGCACAATATCTCATTTTATTCCTGTGGTGTGACGGGTCTACATTCTGTGCACGATCAGATTCTAGTCTGAGCTGTGTAAAAAATTGAGGTCAAATACAGATTAAATGCGCATTTTTCAAGTTAAATAAACAAGGAACATTTTTTAGGAACTGGAACTAGGAACTTTGTCAATGTGTGTTTTTCTACACTCCCGTTTTTTAGCGTGTGTGACGTCACCTCTGCAGGATCGCGATTACTGTTGACAAACGTCACATAGATCGCTCATAATCTCAGCTAAATAAAAAGAAAACATACGTCCATAAACGCAATCTCAATGAAAGGTTATATTTTCATACAAAAGCGCACCCGATTATAAAGAGGATCAAGCGAAATAGCACATCCAGACTTTATTTTACTGATTAATAAAAGAATGTCAACATGGTGGAGTTGAAACACCTAAAAATATACAATATAGTCACTTTTACAGGACCTTTTAAGCATGTATTAATCCGCGAGAGCCTCTTGACTTCCGCGATGCGTGAACAATCCAAGCTTCAAAAAATACAAATTAAGCATTTTTTACCGATTTATGGTCACCGTGTACCACCTCAAAGTGGTTCTAGGTCGGTAAGCACAATCAGGGGTAGAATCGCACTGTCGACATTTAACATTTCAAGTGCGCTTCATAGTTTTAGAGTTACGGTAGCCAAATGATAACAGTGATAACAAATGTTACCCGGGTCGTTTGAATCCGACGTTGGGGAGTTCTCTGTATATGAATGGGTGACCCGGGTAGGCTAAAACCGAAGTTTTTGTCCCCCCTATACCGTCACCCTAGTTACGCCCGGGGGCATTGCAAGGCGTCGGACGGTATGACGCCTCGGGTGTGAGGACGTATTGGACACGGAGACGGGCGCTTTTTGACTCGTTCACCCGAAACCCTAGCTCTGACCGCCAGGCAGACAAAAATGTTTATTCTATTGTTAACTTGACTCTAACCCGAGTTGAGCTTGTCTCTACCCAGTAATCAGTATTTATGATGTACTGTATGTTGTGTGTGTGGGGGGGGTATATACGATATATTTCTGTTATGTGACGTGGGTACGGCGTAGACCTTTAGAGGTTAATGGATTCGGTGTCATGTCCTGACATTTGTATTCTTCTACATTTTGGTGGCAAGCCACTCAATAGAAGAGCATCTGTTGCATCTTAGGATGGTTTTCTAGCCTATCGATGAGCATGGAGTGATAGTTAACACAGCAAAGTGTCAGTTTGGGCTGCCTGTGATCGACTTCTTGGGACATAGTAAATCATTTTTTTTATCAAGTTTTAGGGCATTGTGAAGTTTCAAAACTGGTTCCTGCCCCATGTAGCCAGCTTCCTACAGCCATTTTATGGAGCCCCAAGGTTAAAGAAAGCCAGTGATGAGGTAAACTGGACACTTCAACGCTTGCAGGCATTTATGGTGCTAAGATGGCCCAAATGAAGCACTTCTAGCTCATCCCGCGTCTCGTGTGCCAATCGCTCTCACTGAGTAGAAGAACTCTCATTTCTCCGATCCTTACTTACACCCCAGCTCAAGCTCTGAGGTCTGTGGATCAGAATCTACTGATGGTTCCTCGCACACGGTTCAGGACCAGAGGAAAGAAATCCTTCCAGGCTGCTGCTTGATGAAGTCTACTGACTCCTTCAAGAAACAACTTAAGACACTTTTATTCGTGCAGGCTTTTCCTTGAATTTCAGAGACTCTTGTGTTTGTCTGTGTTGTCTTGACCTTTTAAGTATTTATTTTATTTAAGTGCTTTGTGACCCTGGTCTTGAAAAGCGCTCTATAAATACTAATTACTTACTTACACATCTGATGTGGCGGTGGGAGCTGTGGTTGAGCAGCATTTTTCCAGTCGGGGGACTAAGGGACAACGAATGTAAATACAGTGTGTTTGCTACGCAGCATTTTCGTTTCTTCCTGGAGGGCCGTGCATTCACTGCATATGTTGAACCGACTTGGGTTCCTTCCAAAGAACCAGGTGTGTGTCCTAGAGCAATGCCTGTCTTGGACCGCGTTTCCTCTGGTGCCCACCCAGTATGTACGGACGAGTGGAGATATAGCAGTTTCGGCAGGTTGTTTAAGCGTAGGAGGTAAACCCTCGCAACACGGGGAGAACATACAAACTCCACACAGAAAGGTTGCCTTGGCCTGGAATCGTACCAGCAACCATCTTAGGAGTTTTAATAAAGTTGAAAAATGTAATGAAAAAAAAAAAGAAAGTGAAAAAAATGTTTTTTTTCACCTGGACCCTTTAGTTTCCTTTTGGGTGTTTCAGGGCAGGGCATGTTGTGTAGCGGTTACATGGTCTCCCACTGATGATTATAAATGTTCCTGCTGTATTAGACATGTCTTGTGATCCAACGACCTGTTAATAAACAGTTAACCTGACTCACATCTCGTTCTTCGTAATTCCACAGATGCATCGTTTTGAGGAGGAAATAATGTTAAGCAATTTGTCAAGCCAAAAACTACAAATAAGTAAAAAAAATAATCTATTCAGTTGAGATCATATAAACCTCATAGCATGTTACACTGCTTTATTCCACCTGTGAGAGTTGGCATTCTATCTAGAATGTAGAATTTCTAGTTGATCATTGTACCTGTCAGTTAATCCTTTCACGATTTTAACGAACACACCCTTGCCAGCCTCCAAGACACTTCAGTCACCTAACAAGGATGTCAAAATGCTTTAAATTTGTCATCCCTTATATAAATACAGAACAAAGCTGTCTCGTAGCTCACCTTGAGTTTGAGATTTGAACCCGCAGCAGGAGCTGGTCTACTGGAGAATCAAATTTTCCTCCTTGCAATTGTATTTGATTCCATCAAAGATGAGGAAACCTAAAGGTAAGAAACTAAATGTTTAGTTTTTTTTGTTCGTTCGAGAACAGAAATCGTGCTTTTTTTTTTTACAGACTTTGGATCATTAAAGATCATAATATAAGAAGACAATTTATTGATGAATAATATGATGCATTCCACTAGAAATATCAATCATGTCATGATTCAATTCATAATTATTATGACAATCCTAAGCAAATCATTGGTTTATTTTATGAATCGTCCTTGTGAATTAAGGTTTCTTCTTTATTATCATTTTTTCATATATTTCATGAGATTTATAATAAATGGGGAAAGAATTAAATTCTTTTTGATATTCTTTTTTTTTAAATTCAAGTATTGAATTGGGATTGATTCATAAAGAACAATTAATCTTCAATTAGCATTTTTACCAAGTCAAAGATGTTTTAGATGTTGTGTGTCATTCAAAAAACAGTGTTTAAGAACCCCAAAGCTAAATTCACATTCCAAATTAAAAAATCCCTTAAAATCTTTTTTTTTTTTAGAAGTCAGCTCTATATTCAATTTATTTATTGATATATTTGTTACTTATTTAAAGGACAAAAAGTAGGCTTTGTGACCAATGTTCTGAAAATGATTTGGGAAAGTGAAAAGATGAGTTTAGACCAGAATGTTCTGGAATTCTGCAAATGAACCGAGTCGGGAAGTACTTTACGAGTTTTGCATATACATGGACAGTAAATACTGAATAGGTTTATGAAGGTGCTAAGAATTATTTTTTTGGTAAACATGATATGAATTTAAATGATTTTCTGTTTTTCAAGAAGTCTGTTGACAATTTTTATGATGAGATGAGAATCTTAAAAGGCAACGAATTTAAAACCTTAATCTCCTGACATCTTCATTAATCCACTGTCATGTATGAAATCAAGTTACAGTTACAGTTACAGAACAGCACAACGTGAAAATACCTTTTTATGTATTTGTTTCAATACCTTTTATTGATTTCCTCTTTTATAGGCACTTTTTATGTTCTGGTCTGCACTACACTGTGTTTCCAACTACTCTCAACTTCCTTTGCTACGACAACCACCAGCATAACAGCTGAAACAACCACGCCTACTGTTAACCCAACAAGTTCAACTACGACAAATGTAAGCCCGACATCACTGACCACACCAACCGTTAGCCCAACACCATCAACAACACCAACCGTTAGCCCAACACCCTCGACTACACCAACAGTTAGCCCAACACCATCAACTACACCAACTGTTAGCCCAACACCATCAACAACACCAACTGTTAGCCCAACACCCTCGACTACACCAACAGTTAGCCCAACACCATCGACTACACCAACTGTTAGCCCAACACCATCAACAACACCAACTGTTAGCCCAACACCCTCGACTACACCAACAGTTAGCCCAACACCATCGACTACACCAACTGTTAGCCCAACACCATCAACAACACCAACAGTTAGCCCAACACCATCGACTACACCAACAGTTAGCCCAACACCATCAACAACACCAACCGTTAGCCCAACACCCTCGACTACACCAACAGTTAGCCCAACACCATCAACTACACCAACTGTTAGCCCAACACCATCAACAACACCAACTGTTAGCCCAACACCCTCGACTACACCAACAGTTAGCCCAACACCATCGACTACACCAACTGTTAGCCCAACACCATCAACAACACCAACTGTTAGCCCAACACCCTCGACTACACCAACAGTTAGCCCAACACCATCGACAACACCAACCGTTAGCCCAACACCATCAACAACACCAACCGTTAGTCCAACACCATCGACAACACCAACCGTTAGCCCAACACCATCGACTACACCAACAGTTAGCCCAACACCATCGACTACACCAACTGTTAGCCCAACACCATCAACAACACCAACTGTTAGCCCAACACCCTCGACTACACCAACAGTTAGCCCAACACCATCGACAACACCAACTGTTAGCCCAACACCATCGACAACACCAACCGTTAGCCCAACACCATCGACAACACCAACCGTTAGCCTAACACCATCAACAACACCAACCGTTAGCCCAACACCATCAACAACACCAACTGTTAGCCCAACACCCTCGACTACACCAACAGTTAGCCCAACACCATCAACAACACCAACAGTTAGCCCAACACCATCGACTACACCAACTGTTAGCCCAACACCATCAACAACACCAACTGTTAGCCCAACACCACCGACAACACCAACCGTTAGCCCAACACCATCGACAACACCAACCGTTAGCCCAACACCATCGACTACACCAACAGTTAGCCCAACACCATCGACAACACCAACAGTTAGCCCAACACCATCGACAACACCAACCGTTAGCCCAACACCATCGACAACACCAACCATTAGCCTAACATCATCAACAACACCAACAGTTAGCCCAACACCATCAACAACACCAACTGTTAGCCCAACACCCTCGACTACACCAACAGTTAGCCCAACACCATCAACAACACCAACAGTTAGCCCAACACCCTCGACTACACCAACAGTTAGCCCAACACCATCGACAACACCAACAGTTAGCCCAACACCATCGACTACACCAACTGTTAGCCCAACACCATCAACAACACCAACTGTTAGCCCAACACCCTCGACTACACCAACAGTTAGCCCAACACCATCGACAACACCAACTGTTAGCCCAACACCATCGACAACACCAACCGTTAGCCCAACACCATCGACAACACCAACCGTTAGCCCAACACCATCAACAACACCAACCGTTAGCCCAACACCATCAACAACACCTACTGTTAGCCCAACACCCTCGACTACACCAACAGTTAGCCCAACACCATCAACAACACCAACCGTTAGCCCAACACCATCAACAACACCAACTGTTAGCCCAACACCCTCGACTACACCAACAGTTAGCCCAACACCATCGACAACACCAACCGTTAGCCCATCACCATCGACAACACCAACCGTTAGCCCAACACCATCGACTACACCAACTGTTAGCCCAACACCATCGACAACACCAACCGTTAGCCCAACACCATCGACTACACCAACAGTTAGCCCAACACCATCGACAACACCAACAGTTAGCCCAACACCATCGACTACACCAACTGTTAGCCCAACACCATCAACAACACCAACTGTTAGCCCAACACCCTCGACTACACCAACAGTTAGCCCAACACCATCGACAACACCAACTGTTAGCCCAACACCATCGACAACACCAACCGTTAGCCCAACACCACCGACAACACCAACCGTTAGCCCAACACCATCAACAACACCAACCGTTAGCCCAACACCATCAACAACACCAACTGTTAGCCCAACACCCTCGACTACACCAACCGTTAGCCCAACACCCTCGACTACACCAACAGTTAGCCCAACACCATCGACAACACCAACCGTTAGCCCAACACCATCGACAACACCAACCGTTAGCCCAACGCCATCGACTACACCAACCGTTAGCCCAACACCAACCGTTAGCCCAACACCCTCGACTACACCAACAGTTAGCCCAACACCATCAACAACACCAACTATTAGCCCAACACCCTCGACTACACCAACAGTTATCCCAACACCATCGACTACACCAACTGTTAGCCCAACACCATCAACAACACCAACTGTTAGCCCAACACCCTCGACCACACCAACAGTTAGCCCAACACCATCAACTACACCAACTGTTAGCCCAACACCATCAACAACACCAACTGTTAGCCCAACACCCTCGACAACACCAACTGTTAGTCCAACACCATCGACTACACCAACCGTTAGCCCAACACCATCAACAACACCAACTGTTAGCCCAACACCCTCGACTACACCAACAGTTAGCCCAACACCATCAACTACACCAACTGTTAGCCCAACACCATCAACAACACCAACTGTTAGCCCAACACCCTCGACTACACCAACAGTTAGCCCAACACCATCGACAACACCAAGTGTTAGCCCAACACCATCAACAACACCAACTACTAGCCCAACACCCTCGACTACACCAACAGTTAGCCCAACACCATCGACAACACCAACCGTTAGCCCAACACCATCGACTACACCAACCGTTAGCCCAACACCCTCGACTACACCAACAGTTAGCCCAACACCATCAACTACACCAACTGTTAGCCCAACACCATCAACAACACCAACTGTTAGCCCAACACCCTCGACTACACCAACAGTTAGCCCAACACCATCAACTACACCAACTGTTAGCCCAACACCATCAACAACACCAACTGTTAGCCCAACACCCTCGACTACACCAACAGTTAGCCCAACACCATCGACAACACCAAGTGTTAGCCCAACACCATCGACTACACCAACAGTTAGCCCAACACCATCGACAACACCAACCGTTAGCCCAACACCCTCGACTTCACCAACAGTTAGCCCAACACCATCAACAACACGGACTGTTAGTCAAACACAATCGACTACACCAACTGTTAGCCCAACACCATCAACAACACCAACCGTTAGCCCAACACCATCAACTACACCAACTGTTAGCCCAACACCATCAACAACACCAACTGTTAGCCCAACACCCTCGACTACACCAACAGTTAGCCCAACACCATCGACAACACCAACAGTTAGCCCACCACCATCGACTACACCAACTGTTAGCCCAACACCATCGACTACACCAACTGTTAGCCCAACACCATCGACAACACCAACCGTTAGCCCAACACCCTCGACTACACCAACGGTTAGCCCAACACCATCAACAACACCAACCGTTAGTCCAACATCATCGACTACACCAACCGTTAGCCCAACACCATCAACAACACCAACTGTTAGCCCAACACCCTCGACTACACCAACAGTTAGCCCAACACCATCAACTACACCAACTGTTAGCCCAACACCATCGACAACACTAACTGTTAGCCCAACACCATCGACTACACCAACTGTTAGCCCAACACCATCAACAACAACAACTGATAGCCCAACACCCTCGACTACACCAACCGTTAGCCCAACACCATCGACAACACCAACTGTTAGCCCAACACCATCGACAACACCAACCGTTAGCCCAACACCCTCGACTACACCAACGGTTAGCCCAACACCATCAACAACACCAACCGTTAGTCCAACACCATCGACTACACCAACAGTTAGCCCAACACCATCAACTACACCAACTGTTAGCCCAACACCATCAACAACACCAACTGTTAGCCCAACACCCTCGACTACACCAACAGTTAGCCCAACACCATCAACAACACCAACTGTTAGCCCAACACCATCGACAACACCAACTGTTAGCCCAACACCATCGACAACACCAACCGTTAGCCCAACACCATCGACAACACCAACCGTTAGCCCAACACCATCGACTACACCAACAGTTCGCCCAACACCATCGACAACACCAACTGTTAGCCCAACACCATCAACAACACCAACTGTTAGCCCAACACCCTCGACTACACCAACAGTTAGCCCAACACCCTCGACTACACCAACTGATAGCCCAACACCATCGACAACACCAACAGTTAGCCCAACACCATCGACTACACCAACTGTTAGCCCAACACCATCGACTACACCAACCGTTAGCCCAACACCATCAACAACACCAACCGTTAGCCCAACACCCTCGACTACACCAACCGTTAGCCCAACACCATCAACAACACCAACAGTTAGCCCAACACCATCAACTACACCAACTGTTAGCCCAACACCATCAACAACACCAACTGTTAGCCCAACACCCTCGACTATACCAACAGTTAGCCCAACACCATCGACAACACCAACTGTTAGCCCAACACCATCGACTACACCAACTGTTAGCCCAACACCATCAACAACACCAACTGTTAGCCCAACACCCTCGACTACACCAACAGTTAGCCCAACACCATCAACTACACCAACTGTTAGCCCAACACCATCAACAACACCAACTGTTAGCCCAACACCCTCGACTACACCAACAGTTCGCCCAACACCATCGACAACACCAACAGTTAGCCCAACACCATCGACTACACCAACTGTTAGCCCAACAACACCAACTGTTAGCCCAACACCATCAAAAACACCAACTGTTAGCCCAACACCCTCGACTACACCAACAGTTAGCCCAACACCATCGACAACACCAACAGTTAGCCCAACACCATCGACTACACCAACTGTTAGCCCAACACCATCAACAACACCAACTGTTAGCCGAACACCCTCGACTACACCAACAGTTAGCCCAACACCATCGACAACACCAACAGTTAGCCCAACACCATCGACTACACCAACTGTTAGCTCAACACCATCGACAACACCAACCGTTAGCCCAACACCCTCGACTACACCAACAGTTAGCCCAACACCATCAACAACACCAACCGTTAGCCCAACACCATCGACTACACCAACAGTTAGCCCAACACCATCAACAACACCAACCGTTAGCCCAACACCATCGACTACACCAACAGTTAGCCCAACACCATCAACAACACCAACTGTTAGCCCAACACCATCAACAACACCAACTGTTAGCCCAACACCATCAACAACACCAACTGTTAGCCCAACACCATCGACAACACCAACTGTTAGCCCAACACCCTCGAATACACCAACCGTTAGCCCAAAGCCATCAACAACACTGACCGTTAGCCCAACACCATCGACTACAAGAACCGTTAACACAACACCATCGACTACACCAACTGTTAGCCCAACACCATCAAGAACACCAACTCTTAGTTCAACACCATCAACAACACAAATTGTTAGCCCAACACCCTCGACTACACCAATAGTTAGCCCAACACCATCGACAACACCAACCGTTAGCCCAACACCATCGACTACACCAACCACTAGCCCAACACCATCAACAACACGAACCGTTAGCCCAACACCAACTGTTAGCCAAACACCATCAAAAACACCAACTGCTGGCCCAACACCATCGACTACACCATTTGTTACCCGAACACCATCAACAACACCAACAGTTAGCCCAACACCAGTAGTCACTGCAGCTAAAGGAAGCACACCAGCAATTACAGCAGCTGGAGGAAGCACACCAGCAGTAACTGCTTCTAAAGGAAGCAGACCAGCAGTTACAGCAGCTGGAGGAAGCACACCAGCAGTCACTGCAGCTAAAGGAAGCACACCAGCAATTACTGCAGCTGGAGGAAGCACACCAGCAGTCACTGCAGCTAAAGGAAGCACACCAGCGGTCACTGCAACTGATGGAAGCACACCAGCAATTACTGCAGCTGGAGGAAGCACACCAGCAGTCACTGCAGCTAAAGGAAGCACACCAGCAGTTACAGCAGCTGGAGGAAGCACACCAGCAGTCACTGCAGCTGGTGGAAGCACACCAGTAGTCACTGCAGCTGGAGGAAGCACACCAGCAATTACAGCAGCTAGAGGAAGCACACCAGCAGTAACTGCAGCTAAAGGAAGCACACCAGCAGTCACTGCAGCTAAAGGAAGCACTCTGGCAGTTACAGCAGCTGGAGGAAGCACACCAGCAGTCACTGCAGCTAAAGGAAGCACACCAGCAGTCACTGCAGCTAAAGAAAGCACACCAGCAGTCACTTCAGCTAAAGGAAGCACACCAGCAATTACAGCAGCTGGAGGAAGCACACTAGCAGTCACTGCAGCTAAAGGAAGTACACTGGCAGTTACAGCAGCAGGAGGAACCATACTAGCAGTTATAACAGCAGGAGTTAGCACACCAGCAATAGGAGTTTTGACAACAAAACCAAGGACAACAACAGCTTTGGCAAAAACAACATCGCTCACATTTTCAACGACAGCACAAACCACAGTGGGTGTTCTGAAGGTGAGCGGAACAGTATTCTTTATGTCGGAATGATACTGACTTGTAAAAAAAATGTTTTCTTTTTCTAGGATCCTGTGAATTCAGCAAGCTGTGGAATATCCAGTTTCTGTGCATCTCAACCTGCTTCATGTAACCCTTCAAAAGTTACAAATTGCCAATTTATTTCAGCAAGGCCAGGAAATAATGGAAAATCTTGTGTTTCTATATCGGGTCAAAGTTCAGGCTACATAGCTTGTAGTTTTTCACTTGACCTATTAATTGTAAGTGCTGCTGGCGAGAGAGCATTTTGTCATTCATGATGTCACTTTTTATATGTGTTCGAAATTCCCTCTCTTTACAGGGTGGTAACGACCCCACATATGTTTGTGCCAATAAGAATGGAAAATTAAAATTCTTAACTGCACGTTCTGACAACGGCAAGCTTCAGCCAACTAAGGTCAGCCCACTTAATTTTAAAATTTGTCTTTTAATACAATCATTTGAATCCACTGCTGAACAGTCCTGTGTCATAACAATCATTTATTTATTTTTTTAGTTGAGCGCCAGCTCCGTGAAAGGGAATATTAATGGTTTGACAATCCAGTGTACATTTTGTCTTATTGTACCGTCCGGAAGATTAAGACAAATCGGCAATGTCTCAGTTCATTTATTAACGGGAACCTTTAATGAAGGTAAGGTTGACAATTCAACTGAAATGTACATTTTATCCAGTTATCAGTGGATTTGATTTTTATTTCATTTCTTAAATCAGAAAACGATGAACTGGGCGCTCCTACTCCTAGGGTTATAACACCCGTAACAGATTTGCAAGCTTTGAACTCAACTGCCATCAACATCCTCACAACTACCCCTGCTCCACAAACAATTGGCCAGAAAAAGACAACCATTCCGGCTTCAAACACTGCCCAACATACAACAAGCCACGCAACAACTCGGCACCAGTCACTCACACAAGGTAAGGACACCACTGCAAAATATCCAGCAGATTAAAAAGTGCATTTTTGCAATTGAATATCATTTTCTCTCTCTCTCTGCAGCTCTCCTCATCACAGTGGGTTTGTTGAGCCTGTCCATGCTATAAGGACCAGAAAAACATGAAGACGTTTCATGCTAATAAAATAAAAAATACAATTCAAATGTATATGCTCACCATAGCCACACTTGTTGCTTAAATCTCTTTCATACACCAGTGTAGAATGAAGAGAAAACATTTTTTCTTTGGAAATGATTATGTTAAATTATTCTTAATAATACTCATAAATGTAGCATTGGATTTTCAGTTTTCTCCTATTGTTTTGCTGGGCGAGTACAACACATGTCTTTGTACAAATAAACTGGTAATATATTTAATCTCTCAGTCTGGACAACTCTTATTTTACTTTTAAGAAAAGTGGATCGGGACCTTTCCAACAATAGAAAATAAACGTCACTGTCTAGATGTACCAAAAACTAAAAATACTTCAATTAAAAGTTTGTCTATGCCCTAAAGTGCACAAATATAATAAGTAATGCATCTGCTATAAGAGTCTAGGCTGACACCACTTCATTATTTTGATAGTTCAGCTATCGTGATGAAGCGTCGCAAGATTACAGTACATTGCCAAATATTTGGGGGTTTTAAACTATTATATGTTATTTTACTCATCATGTGTTGACAATTTGAAGCCTTTTTAAAATGTTACCCTTAAATATTCATGAATTTAATATCTTCCAAAACTTTATTTAAAGGTCAACTAATGTGAAAACCCAACTCTCCTTAATGAGTGACTTGTTTCAAATGTTTAACTCTTCCTCTCCAATATGCAGTAAGTCCCTCATCATTGTGATGTCTTGAAGTTTTTACTTTAAAAAGTTATCCCCCTTCTAAAATATCGGCGAACGAGAGGTTACAAGAGCAGAGTCCGTTATGACGTTAAAATGGCTTCGCTTCTCCTTCCGCCAGCTGTAAGCACCCCCGCTTTGTTAATACAGTCCCTGTAGGCTGAGGTGTCATTGGTGGTGCAATGTTGTGAACCTTTATTTAGTTTGTTGAACGGATGCTGGATGATATCAATAGATGTGGAAAAACAGATTTATCAAGGGAAAACTAAACCCAATCAAACAAACTATGAGGAAAACCTAAAGGGAAGCATCCAACAATCGATCAGCCGAAACCGTGCATACATGCCTGCGTCTGTCACAGAAAATAAACAAACAAGGGCATCACATGGTCAACATGACAAGATCTGGTAGATATTTTAGAATATATTTGCATTCATCAGTTTGTTTTTAATTTTTCATGAAGTTAGGCCTCTTTCTTTTTTCAATCTTCTGATATAATCATGAGTAGTTATAATAATTTAATAATTCATGCAATGAGGACTCCTCTATCATAGTGTTGGTATCTTGCTGTTGGCAGATGCAGGAAATTAAAAAAATAAGATGTTGGACTCAATTCACAATTTCCGTGCAAAAACTTTTGCGCTAACTGAGATCATGAAAGCAAGGTATTTACCTCGCTGCACCGTTCCCCTGAATCACACATGGATTTTTATATCCTGGGTTTGCTTCTAATTGCTTCAGCCTCAAAGGACCTAACACTTTTAAACTTTAAACTTTTTTTTCACACCATGAGCCAACATGATAAAAAATATAACTTGAATGTTAAGTTCACTGAAAATGTGCCCCATTGGAACTAAACAGATTTGAAACCCTGATGATGGATACATACATTAGTCAGGAGTGGAATGAACAATAGTTTTTTTTGACAGCTTAAATTATTTCTATTTTAATAGAGCAACATTTTAAATAACATTTTAAACAAAAATTGGTAGGGACAGTTGAGAGCTTGGTAGAAAAAAACCTAGATGTTGTGAAGAAAACAACAGACAAATTCTGAGGTGTGTCAGAAACATTGAGAGGATGGACATGTTTTGAGACAATACAGACAGGTTGTGAGGAGAGACAGACATCTGTTAAGGAAAGACAAACATGTTGTGAGGCGAGACAGACATGTAGTGAGGCGAGACGGACATGGAATGAATGAGACAAACGTGGCGAGGAGAGAAATACATGTTGTGAGGAGAGACAGACGTGTTGTGGATGAGACAAACATGTAGTCAGGAGAGACAGACATGTTGTAAGGAGAGACATACACATGTAGTGAGAGACATGCACATGTAGTGAGGAGAGACAAACAAGTAGTCAGGAGAGACAGACATGTTGTAATTAGACATATACACATGTAGTGAGAGACATACACATGTAGTGAGGAGAGACAAACAAGGATTTAGGAGAGATAGACATGTTGTGAAATGAGACAGAAATGTAGTTGGGTGAGACAGACATTTTGTAAGCAAGTAAGTAAGTAAGTAATTTTTATTTGTATAGCGCTTTTCCAGACCAGGGTCACAGAGCGCTTAAACAATCAAAACAATATTCAATAAAGTATATATTTTAAAGATCAAGATAAAACTGATAACACAACAGGAGTTCCAGAAAATCAAGGAAAAGCCTGAACAAATAGAAACGTCTTAAGATGTTTCTTAAAGGAGTCAGTAGACTCCATCAAGCGCAAAGAGAGAGTAAGATTGTTCCAAAGCTTAGGAGCAACAGCCTGAAAAGATTTCTCTCCTCTGGTCCTGAACCGTGTGTGAGGAACCATAAGTAGATTCTGATCCACAGACCTCAGAGCCCGAGCTGGGGTGTAAGGCTGGATCAGATCAGTGATGTAAGGAGGAGCCTGACAATGAATAGCTCTGAAAGTAAGAACCAGAATTTTAAAGTTGATCCTGAAAGAAACTGGAAGCCAGTGAAGAGTTTTAAGGATCGGAGAAATGTGAGTTCTTCTACTGAAAACTGAAACTCTGGTGATTGCTCCTGATGATAAGATTCCAGGGTTGAGTCAGTACTTGGGTGACTTAGGTCAGTCTGTCAAACTGAGCCTGAGAAACCTGGGTGTTGTATTTGATAAAGACATGTCTCTTGTTCGACACTGCAGAAAACTGACCAGAAACTGTTTCCTTCAACTGAGAAAAACCTCTAAACTTAGGAAAATGTTGTCGGAACATGATCTGGAGCTTGTAATCCATGCGTTTGTTTCTTCTCGTCTGGACTATTGTAACAGTTTGTTTTCATGTCTTAACAAGAAGGAGCTGTCTCGCCTGCAGTTGATTCAGAACTCTGCAGCGAGAATTCTAACCCGCTCAAGTAGGAGAACTCACATTTCTCCGGTCCTTAAAACTCTTCACTGGCTTCCAGTTTCTTTCAGGATCAACTTTAAAATTCTGGTTCTTACTTTCAGAGCTATTCATGGTCAGGCTCCTCCTTACGTCACTGATCTGATCCAGCCTTATACCCCAGCTCGGGCTCTGAGGTCTGTGGATCAGAATCTACTTATGGTTCCTCGCACACGGCTCAGGACCAGAGGAGAGAAATCTTTTCAGGCTGTTGCTCCTAAGATTTGGAACGATCTTCCTCTCTCTTTGCGCTTGATGGAGTCTACTGACTCCTTTAAGAAACACCTTAAGACGTTTCTATTTGTCCAGGCTTTTCCTTGAATTTCTCGAACTCCTGTGTTGTTCTCAGTATTATCTTGATCTTTAAAGTATGTACTTTTTTGAGTATTGTTTTGATTGTCTAAGCGCTTTGTGACCCTGGTCTCGAAAAGCGCTATATAAATAAGATGAGATGTGAGTTCTTCTACTTGAGCGGGTTAGAATTCTCGCTGCAGAGTTTTGTATCAACTGCAGGCGAGACAGCTCCTTCTTGTTAAGACATGAAAACAAACTGTTACAATAGTCCAGATGAGAAGAAACAAACGCATGGATTACAAGCTCCAGATCATGTTCCGACAACATTTTCCTAAGTTTAGAGATTTTTCTCAGTTGAAAGAAACAGTTTCTGGTCAGTTTTCTGCAGTGTTGAAACAGAGACATATCTTTATCAAATACAACACCCAGGTTTCTCAGGCTCAGTTTGACAGACTGACCTAAGTCACCCAAGTACTGACTCAACCCTGGAACCTTATCATCATGAGCAATCACCAGAGTTTCAGTTTTGTCCACATTTAGCTGTAGTGTGTTTTCACTCAGCCATTGTTTGATTTCTAGCAAACAATTGACTAAGCTGTTCAGCCTCTGGGGCTCAGTTGGATCAAAAGAGCAGTAGAGCTGGATGTCATCAGCAAAAAAGTGATAAGAAACATCAGGAAATCTCTGAATGATTTTACCAAGGGGAATCAAGTACAGCAAAAACAATAAAGGACCCAGAACAGAACCTTGAGGGACTCCACACAACAGATCTGCCGATTCAGACCTCATTTGATTGGCAGATACACTAAAACTGCACCCAGAAAGGTAAGATGAGAACCATTCTAACACAGACCCAGACATTCCCACTTCATCCCTCAGTCTACTTAGCAGGATCTGGTGATCAACTGTGTCAAAGGCTGAGGACAGATCCAAGAGAACCAGAACAGTGGATTTACCCAAGTCAGCCGACATCATGATGTCACTGAACACTTTCAACAAAGCTGTCTCCGTAGAGTGATGTTTACGGAAGCCAGACTGAAACTTCTCATGGATGTCACTCTGATCCAGGAACAAAGACAGCTGCTCAGACACCACCTTCTCCAAGATCTTGGACAAGAAAGGGAGCTTAGAAATAGGCCTGAAATTACTGAGGTCAGTTGGGTCTAAGCTTGTTTTTTTGAGCAGAGGCTCCACAATGGCATGTTTAAATGCATTGGGAAAAACCCCTGTGGAAAGGGAGAGGTTCACCATATTGGTAACCCAGGGGCCAATTACATCAAATACTTTGATAAAAAGCCTACAAGGAAGGACGTTATCTGAGCATGAGGAGGGTTTCATCTTGTTCACTAGTGCTGAAATATCACCCAAAGATACAGCAGTGAAGGAGGACCAAGAGGAGGATAGGGGCTCAGAGACAGTAGGGGTTTCAAACAAAGGGGGAGAGATTTTCTCTTTGATCAATTTAATTTTCTCAATGAAAAACCTCAACAATGCATTGCTGTCAGCTTCACATTAGACAGGCGTGATTTGAGGAGCAGGAGACACGAGTGAATTAATCGTGTCAAACAAAACTTTGGGGTTTTTCTCATTTGCTGCTACCAGTTTTCTGATGTAATCAGATCTAGCAGTTTCTACCATCTCATTTTAAGAAGACATCAGATCCCTGAGGTGAAGTCTGTGCACCTCAAGTTTAGTGGACTTCCAGAGACGCTCAGTCTTTCGACAAAGTCTCTTCTTACTCAGGAGATCTTCATTTGTCCAAGGGCGCCGTTTTTTCTGAATTTTCAAGTTCGATTTAACAGGTGCCACTTGATCCAGTATTTCAACACAATGAGTAGTGAAACAGTGAACCAAACTGTCCACGTCTGGGCAGTCATCAAAAGAAAGAGGGTCAAACATAGCAGAAAAACTGTCTGCAGTATCAGCTGAGATGACACGTCTCTGAGATCTAACTTTCAAAGGCTTAGGTTCAGGGATGAAGTCCAGGTTAAACAAGACAAGAGAATGATCACTCAGATACATTAGACACATAAGAAATGTCCAGGCCAAGGGAAAAACTAAGTCTAATATGTGGCCTTTTTGATGAGTGGGTTCAGAAACATGTTGTGAAATGAGACAGACATGTAGTTAGGTGAGACAGACCTGTTGTGAGGAGAGACACACATGTGGTGAGGAGAGAAAGACATGTTATAAATTAATAAGACACACATGTAGTGAGGAGAGACAGACATGTTGTGAAATGAGACAAACATGTACTCAGGAGAGACAGACATGTTGTAAGGAGAGACATACACATATAGTGATAGGCATACACATGTAGTGAGGAGAGACAGACATGTTGTTAAATGGGACAAACACGTAGTCAGGAGAGACAGACAGGTTGTGAGGAGAGACAGACATGTTGTGAATGAGACAAACATGTGGTGAGGAGAGAAAGACATGTTGTGAGGAGAGACAGACATCTTGTGAATGAGACAAACATGGTGAGGAGAGAAAGACATGTTGTGAGGAGAGACAGACATGTTGTAAGGAGAGACATACACATGTAGTGATAGGCATACACCTGTAGTGAGGAGAGACAGACATGTTGTGAATGAGACAAACGTGGTGAGGATAGAAAAACACGTTGTAAGGAGAGACAGACATGTAGTAAGGAGAGACATACATGTTGTATGGAGAGACAGACATGTAGTCAGGAGAGACATAAATGTTGTGAAATGAGACAAACATGTAGTCAGGAGAGACGGACATGTTGTGAATGAGACAAACGTGATGAGGATAGAAAGACACGTTGTGAGGAGAGACAGACATGTAATAAGGAGAGACATACATGTTGTGAGGAGAGACAGACATGTAGTCAGGAGAGACGGACTGGTCTAGAAAAGCGCTCTGTAAATATAAATTACTTACTTACCTACTTACATGTTACGAAATGAGACAAACATGTAGTCAGGAGAGACAGACATGTTGGGACGAGAGTAAGACATGCTGTTAAATTAGACTAACATGTAGTGAGGAGAGACAGACATGTTGTGGATGAGACAAACATCTAGTCAGGAGAGACAGACATGTTGTAAGGAGAGACATACATGTTGTGAATGAAACAAACGTGGTGAGGAGAGAAAGATATGTTGTGAGGAAAGACAGACATGCAGTTACAGCCGGCAGAGGAAGCACACCAGCAGTTGCAGCCGCAATAGGCAGCACACAAGCAGTTACAGCAGCAGGAGGGAGTACACCAGCAGTTACGGCAGTAGTCACAGCAGCAGGAGGAAGCACACTAGCAGTTACAGCAGCAGCAGGGAGTACACCAGCAGTTACGGCAGCAGTCACCATAGCTGGAGGAAGCACACCAGCAGTTACGGCAGCAGGAGGAATCAAACAAACAATTATCGCAACATGAAGAAGCACAACAGCAGTGACAGCAGCAGGAGGGAGTACACCAGCAGTTATGGCAGCAGTCACAATAGCTGGAGTAAGCACACCAGCAGTTACAGCAGCAGAAGGCAGCACACCAGCTGTCACTGCAGCAGGAGGAATCACACAAACAATTACCGCAACAAGAAGAAGCACACCAGCATTGACAGCAGCAGGAGAAAGAACACCAGCAGTCACAGCAGCAGGAGGAAGCACACTATCAGTACAGCAGCAGGAGGAGGCACTCCAGTAGCAACTGCAACAGGAGGCACACCGGCAAATACAGCAGCAGTTACATTTATAGGAGAGAGTACACCAACAGTTACAGCCGCCAGAGGAAGCACACCGGCAGTTCCAGCCGCATTAGGAAGCACACAAGCAGTTACAGCAGCCGGAGGAAGTACACCAGCAGTTACAGCAGTAGTCACAGCAGCAGGAGGAAGCACACCAGCAGTTACAGCGACCTGGAAGAACTGCCCAGAACTCCAGACCTGCTTGACATGAAACCTTTCTCTCTGTGGTTCCTGCCAAATGATTTCAAATGTGAAGTAAGTGAGTAAGTAATATTTGTAACGTAGTGAACACAAACTTGTAAACCTACAGCACATCCCATCATGGAGATAATCTAAAATGCAATTCTATGTTCTTTTCTAGGTGAGATGGAGTGCTGCATATCAGGTGCTGGACTAACCATCGGAGGTGGAAGGGGTCAACATGTCAAAAGCAGGTGAGATGGTTACATCATACACACTTTGGTCATTAAAATAGTCATGTTTGGTAATAATGATCAATACATTTCTGTGGCAGGACGCACTGACATGCTGACGCTTATGGTCAAGGTTTTCTGGCTTCTGTTGTTGGAAAAACTTACTGAAGAGTCTTTTTCATTAGATTTTACACTTCAAATGATCAGAATCAACCGACTTCATTAATAAAATGTTTTCCAGGTTCTGTTGACTTTCGAACAAAGAGGATTCGACGTTGTTATGGCAGTAAGGAGACGGCAGGAAGTGAAAGATTCTTGAGAAATATATGAACCACCTCTGGAAGTCTCTGTCAAGTTGTTGTGATTCCATGAAAGAGTTGTCTCGCATGGCAGCGTCACAGTAAGGTAAGAGTTTATTTAGCAAGTGAAGAACAGAAGTACAGCTGCTCATTCTTATTGTCTTATTCTTTTAAGATGCACCATGGGCTTGACTGGTGAGGCTTTGAAGGATCTTTAGAGCATTTTAGGAGCAGGAGCAAGTCAGCATGACATCACTCGAACCATGACTCGGACCAGAACCTACTACACGCAAGTCTACGCTGAGGATAAGACCATCAACGTCGTGCAGATTCACTCTGATGGTTACTCATAACATTTGTGACGATCTGTGACGTGGCTGAACCAGAACCACACGGACGCGATTGCTGCGCTGGATGGATTCTGCTTATTACGCGCGGACCGGACGGAGATGAGCGGAAAGAGAAAGGGCGGAGGACTGGCAGTGTTCGTCAACGAGAAGTGGTGCCTTCCCAGGCACGTCACTTTAAAGGATCAACACTGCTGTCCTGACATTAGACTTTTGACGCTGAGTCTGAGACCTTTCTACTTGCCACGGGAGTTTTCACATGTTGTCGCGGTGCTTGTGTACATTCCACCGTCGGCGAGCGCGGAGGCAGCATGTGACGTCATCACTGGAGTAGTGAACGGGTTACAGACTCAGAGCCCTCAGGCCCTCTTTATTATCTCCGGTGATTTTAATCACGCATCTCTTTCCTCCTGTCTGCCCAAATTCACGCAGTACGTCACTTGTGCCACCAGAGACAATAACACACTGGACCTTTTCTATGCGAACACTAAAGACGCTTATTTATCATCCCCCCTTCCTCCTTTGGGACGAGCTGACCACTGTCTGGTCCATCTCCTACCTGTTTACAAGCCACTTGTGAGCAGGCAACCAGCAGTGACTCGCTCAGTCAAGAAGTGGTCTGAAGAAGCTGAGGAAGCTCTGCAGGTCTGCTTTGAGACCACGGACTGGAGCATCTTCAGTGAGTCCCACAAGGAGGATATTGACGGACTAACTTCATGTGTCACGGACTACATAAACTTCTGTGTGGAGAGCATTGTACCAACCAGAACTGTACGATGCTTCTCCAACAACAAACCCAGGATTAATCCTGATATAAAGGCTCTCCTAAAGGAGAAGAAGAGAGTCTTTAGGTCAGGAAACAAAGAGGATCTGATGGCAGTCCAGAAGGAGCTGAGAAGGAAGATCAGGGAGGGAAAGGGGAGGTACAGGAGGAGGATGGAAGCGAGTCTGGCCAACAACAACACCAGAGATGTCTGGAGAGGTTTGAAATCCATATCCGGACATCAGACCAGGCTCTCTGTAGCAGCGGGGGATAAAAATTGGGCCGACAACTTAAACAGTTATTTTTCAAGGTTTGAGGTGTCGGCTCCCCCCCCTGCTCAACCATTCACACCTCTACACTTACCTTCTCCTCTCCCCCAAGCTTGTATTGTCTCAGCCCCCCCGCTGACTCCACAGGGGACAATGCCCCCCCACCCCAGCCTGTCCCTCACACCTCTCCAGGTGAGAAATCAGCTTAGGAGAACCAAGACAACAAAGGCCCCTGGACCAGACGGCATCGGTGGCAAAGTACTCAGGACGTGCTCTGACCAGTAAAGTGAAATTGTTGGACTTCTGTTCAACATGAGCTTGACCCTGGGAAGAGTTCCACTACTGTGTAAGACGTCCTGTGTGGTACCGGTGCCGAAGACTCAGCACCCTAAGGATCCCAGCTGCTACAGACCTGTGGCCTTCACATCCCACCTTATGAAGGCTCTGGAGCGGCTGGTCCTTAGTTACCTGAGTCCTCTGGTGCGCTCCTCCATGGATCCGTTGCAGTTTGCCTACCAACCTGACATCGGCGTGGAGGACGCCATCATCTTCCTTCTCCACCGAGCACTTTCTCACCTGGAGTCGCCTGGAAGCACTGTGAGGATCCTTTTCCTGGATCTAAGCAGTGCTTTCAATACCATCAGGTCAAACATCCTGAGGGACAAGCTGGAGCTGTCTGGAGCGGACACTCACCTCACGGACTGGATTGTGGACTACCTCACCAACCGTCCACAGTTCGTGAGGACCCGGGATGGTGTTTCGAGGACTGTACTGTGCAGTGTAGGGGTCCCCCAGGGAACAGTGTTAGCACCGTTCCTCTTTTCACTGTACACTGCAGACTTCCAACACCTGTCTCCCACCAGTCACCTGCAGAAGTTCTCGGACGACTCCGCCATCGTCGGCCTCATTAGGGACAGGGATGACGGGCCGTACCGGGGACTTGTCCAGGACTTTGTTGACTGGTGCCTGGAAAACCACCTTCAGATCAACTCCAGCAAAACTAAGGAGTTGATTGTGGATTTCCGGCGGTGTCCCTCCATCTCCCCCTCACCACTGAACATCCAGGGACAGGACATTGAGATTGTCACGACTTACAAGTTCCTGGGTGTTCACCTCAACAACCGCCTGGACTGGGTGGATAACACTGCTGCTCTTTATAAAAAGGGGCGGAGTAGAATCTACCTGCTCCGGAGGTTGAGGTCGTTTGGTGTCCGGGGGCCACTCCTGAAGTCATTCTATGACTCAGTAGTGGCCTCTGCCATCTTCAACGGTGTGGTCTGCTGGGGGAGCAGCATGACAGCAAAGGATAGGGCTAAACTGGACAGCCTTATTAAGAAGGCCGGTTACGTCCTAGGGCGCCCCCTGGATCCTGTGGAGGAAGTGACTGGAGGGAGGATGCGGAGCAAGCTGGGCTCCATGAGGAGGAACTTGTCTCACCCTCTCCAGCACACACTGAGGGCATTGAGGAGCTCCATCAGTGATAGGATGCTCCATCCCCGGTGTGTGAGGGAGAGGTACCGCAGGTCTTTCCTCCCTGCTGCCATCAGACTCCACAACAAGAACACACCAAGATAACTATTTAACTGCACCTCTTGTTATTTATGTAAATATGATTGTGTATATATTATATAGCGCAGATTTATCTTTTATTCTATTTCTCGTTTTTATTTCTGGGTGTTTTTATTTCTCTTGCTGCTGTTAAACCGAATTTCCCCTCGCGGGACTAATAAAGGTTTTTCTGATTCTGATTCTGATTCTGATATGAAACCTGTAATAAAGCACAATTTGATATCATTTTGAATAATGCTCCCATAGTATTCATCCAAACATGATCAATGCAGTTGTAACTTCAGCGATGCCTATAATTGATACCAATGAGTGCTTAAACATTTTAAATGAAGTTTTCATGATAACAGTTCAAATATTTTATTATGACAGGGTGATAAAAAGCAGCTCATGTACAATATTCATATTGGAGTTAATAGATTATCCAGTGTCAAAGGAATTTATGCCTTAAAAGTTTACTACTATTGGAATAATTACATCTATAATCATACTTTAGTAATCAATAACATGTATTGCATTAGTAGATACATAATCATACGTTAGTAATCAATAACATGTACTGCTTACAGCTAATCAATAATTAACAGAGGCTTGATATTGAGGCTAGTGTGAACTATCATGCTCATTTTTAGACCCCCAGGGGCCGTTGGGAATGAACCGGGGCCAAAAACGTGTTTTTCATGACTGTTGCTCTTCTGCTCTTATTTGACCTCTGTGACCCTCAGATATATGAAACCTGTTCTGTGTGACCTCTGACACCTCTTAAATCATATGCTGGTGGAACCATAATGATTGCCCCTCCCAAACCGAAAGTAGCTTCAGGAAGCACCTAGAAAAACGCCCTTGAAAACATATGTGTACAAATGGAACATGAAGAACCTCTAAAAGTTTCAGATCATTTGAATTAACAATGGTCGATTTATAGAGCTTCAAAGTCCAGATTTCTCCAAGTTTCCCATGATACCATGGGGCACAGGAAGTTCATAGCAACATCAAACCACCACAGTTCAACTCAGAATGGAGTCTAGTATAACATATCCAAATATCAGCTCTGAGGTCCAAGTAGAAAAAAAGTTCCCAAATCCATTCCTGGAACATCAGGTCTGCTTATTCTGTTACACTCAGAGACCATCTTGACAGAAGAATGACAACCTCTCACTCATTTTTGCACCGATGGACACCAGATTTCCTACAAAGATACTAGGGGACCGTCAGACTCTGTAAATTAAATTTGATCTTTCTAGCTTCACATGGGCCCACGTGACAGTGAAGTTATAGAATTAACCCTTTCATGTCCAACAGGCCACAATAACCAAGATAAGTCAATAGGTCAGAGATTCCTAAAGCTACTTAAACCAAAATGTTCATGTTTGATATTTAGTTCATTGTGAACACACACACTCATTTTCAGACCTCGAGGGGCCTCAGAGCAGAATCAGGAGCCAAAAAGCACATTTTCACAACAGTTGCTCTTTTGCTCTAATTTCACCTCTGTGACCCTCAGATATATGAAACTTGGTCTGTGTGACCTCTGACACCTCTAAAATCATATGCTGGTGGAACCATAATGATTGCCCCTCCCAAACCGGAAGTAGCTTCAGGAAGCACCTAGAAAAACGCCCCTGAAAACATATGTGTACAAATGGAACATGAATAATCTCTAAAAGTTTCAGATCATTTGAATTAACAATGGTCGATTTATAGAGCTTCAAGGTCCAGATTTCTCCAAGTTTCCCATGATACCATGGGGCACAGGAAGTTCATATTAACATCAAACTACCACAGTTCAACTCAGAATGGAGTCTAGAATAACATATCCAAATATCAGCTCTGAGGTCCAAGTAGAAAAAAACTCGCCAAATCCATTCCTGGAAGATCAGGTCTGGTCATTCTGTTACACTCAGAGACCATCTTGACAGAAGAATGACAACCTGTCACTCATTTTTGGACTCATTGACACCAAACTTCTCACAGGATAGTAGGAGACCATCTGAATGTGTCATATAAATATCAGCTTTACAAGGGCCTTCATGCCTCTTGAAGTTAGAGAATTAACCCTTTGATGTAGCACAGGCCACTACAAACAAATACATCATGTTGGTGTGTGTAGTTTTCTGATAGTATAACAGCAGTCTTGAGTCACCTATCAATAACATAAATATGTATATTTTCAATACATGTTCAAACATGTACTGTGGTTCTCACAAAGCTTTTAGACGTGCTGTTTTCTATTTCATAGGTTGTGTGTAATTAACAAATAGCTCTTAAGTTGCTATTTTAAACCATGATGATTACTGATGAATTTAATCAATTTTTACTGCTTACACATATCACATGGAATGACAAAATTATGAAAGATATTGCAAGTGTGGTGATTTCAAGAAAGCAGTGGTTTATCTCTATTTATCTTAAATATCTCCACTGTGTTTTGCTGAATGTTTGTTTGTTTATGTTTGTATTTTGTTGATGTACTTTGGGTGTTGATGGTTAGTAATTGAGTAGTGAAGGTTTAGGTATAGACGAGCTTATGCTTCATCCTTCTTACTTTGGACATGTTGGGTTAATATTATTGTTTTGACTATAATTATTGTTTGACTAATGTCATTGGTTTTGTTTGTTTGTCTTAAGTTTACTTTCTTATGAAACATGTTCTAAATAAAGCATTCATTCATTCATTCATTCATTAACACATCATGTCTGGTTTGCCTGAATATTGTTCATGGCGAACTCTTTATTGCTAAATAAACTCGCTGCCATGCGAGACAACTCTTTCAGGGGATCACAACGACTTGACAGAGACTTCCAGAGGTGGTTCATCTATTTCTCAAGAATCTTTCTCTTGCTGCCGTCTCCTTACTGCCATAACAACGTCGAATCCTCTTTGTCCGAAAGTCAACAGAACCTGGAAAACATTGTATTAATGAAGTCGTTTGATTCCGATCATTTGAAGTGTAAAATCTAATGAAAAAGACTCTTCAGTAAGTTTTTCCAACAACAGAAGCCAGAAAACCTTGACCATAAGCGTCAGCATGACAGTGCGTCCTGCCACAAAAATGTATTGATCATTATTACCAAACATGACTATTTTAATGACCAAAGTGTGTGTGATGTAACCACCTCACCTGCTTTTGACATGTTGACCCCTTCCTCCTCCGATGGTTAGTCCAGCACCTGATATGCAGCACTCCATCTCACCTAGAAAAGAACATAGAATTGCCTTTTATATATTTCCATGATGGGATGTGCTGTAGGTTTACAAGTTTGTGTTCACTATGCTTACAAATATTACTCACTTACTTCACATTTGAAATCATTTGTCAGGAACCACAGAGAGAAAGGTTTCATGTCAAGCAGGTCCAGAATTCTGGGCAGTTCTTGCAGGTCACTTCCATGCTAAAACAAAACGAAAACTTACTAGTGCTCCCTTTTAAATATAAAAAATCAATAAATACAAGCAAGTATACTTGATCATTCAGAGATAAGCTCTCCATGTTTCCTTCATCCATTGTTTGATGGTGTTTCCATCTGGTTTACCTCTTTAAATTACTTTTCATTATTATTTTATATATATTCTTTCATTTAAAGAAAACTACAAAAGATCAAATCCCTCATCCAAAAGGGTTCAAATAAACTTATACTTATATACTTAAATACGATAAATATGTTATCTGTATTAATATGCGGAAGTGATAAATGAAATCAATATCTTGAATATTAATAAAATAAATCTCCTACCATGACCTACCAATATAGCAAACTTTTTATTGGAATATACATATATTTTCGTCCTTTCAAAATAACAAACAAAATATGTGTGTGAGTTACATTATAATTTAAAAAGCTTAGTTTTAGCGAACTACCTCTCGTATTAACGCACCACAGAAAGTTACATTACACGCAATGAAACATTATTTCTGAGTCGACTTAAAGCAATAATTATTTCTTACCTCAATAGACGAGTGACACGCACCTTGTTCCGTCAAGTTACTGCAGAAACGTGAACAACAAAAACGCTTGTTCTGGGACGAGTAACAACAAGTGACATCAACACCCGGAGGTTTGGAGGAAGTTGCGTCTGGAGTGCAGCAGTTTGAAAACTTTTTAGCTGACGCTGAAACTACAAAACTGAACTCGGGCTTTATACAAGCACACATCTCCAATTGTATTCCATGGCGCTTTTAAACAAACAAGCACAATATCTCATTTTATTCCTGTGGTGTGACGGGTCTACATTCTGTGCGCGATCAGATTCTAGTCTGAGCTGTGTAAAAAATTGAGGTCAAATACAGATTAAATGCGCATTTTTCAAGTTAAATAAACAAGGAACATTTTTTAGGAACTGGAACTAGGAACTTTGTCAATGTGTGTTTTTCTACACTCGTTTTTTAGCGTGTGTGACGTCACCTCTGCAGGATCGCGATTACTGTTGACAAACGTCACATAGATCGCTCATAATCTCAGCTAAATAAAAAGAAAACATACGTCCATAAACGCAATCTCAATGAAAGGTTATATTTTCATACAAAAGCGCACCCAATTATAAAGAGGATCAAGCGAAATAGCACATCCAGACTTTATTTTACTGATTCATAAAAGAATGTCAACATGGTGGAGTTGAAACACCTAAAAATATACAATATAGTCACTTTTACAGGACCTTTTAAGCATGTATTAATCCACGAGAGCCTCTTGACTTCCGCGATGCGTGAACAATCCAAGCTTCAAAAAATACAAATGAAGCATTTTTTACCGATTTATGGTCACCGTGTACCACCTCAAAGTGGTTCTAGGTCGGTAAGCACAATCGGGGGTAGAATCGCACTGTCGACATTTAACATCATTCAAGTGCGCTTCATAGTTTAGTTAGAATTACGAAAGCCAAATGATAACAGTGATAACAAATGTTACCCGGGTCGTTTGAATCCGACGTTGGGGAGTTCTCTGTATATGAATGGGTGACCCGGGTAGGCTAAAACCGAAGTTTTTGTCCCCCCTATTCCGTCAACCTAGTGACGCCCGGGGGCATTGCAAGGCGTCGGACGGTATGACGCCTCGGGTGTGAGGACGTGTTGGACGGGCGCTTTTTGACTCGTTCACCCGAAACCCTAGCTCTGACCGCCAGGCAGACAAAAATGTTTATTCTATTGTTGACTTGACTCTAACCCGAGTTGAGCTTGTCTCTACCCAGTAATCAGTATTTATGATGTACTGTATGTTGTGTGTGTGGGGGGGGTATATACGATATATTTCTGTTATGTGACGTGGGTACGGCGTAGACCTTTAGAGATTAATGGATTCGGTGTCATGTCCTGACATTTGTATTCTTCTACATTTTGGTGGCAAACCACTCAATAGAAGAGCGTCTGTTGCATCTTAGGATGGTTTTCTAGCGTATCGATGAGCATGGAGTGATAGTTAACACAGCAAAGTGTCAGTTTGGGCTGCCTGTGATCGACTTCTTGGGACATAGTAAATCGTTTTTTTTATCAAGTTTTAGGGCATTGTGAAGTTTCAAAACTGGTTCCTGCCCCATGTAGCCAGCCTCCTACAGCCATTTTATGGAGCCCCAAGGTTAAAGAAAGCCAGTGATGAGGTAAACTGGACACTTCAACGCTTGCAGGCATTTTATGGTGCTAAGATGGCCCAAATGCAGCACTTCTAGCTCATCCCGCGTCTCGTGTGCCAATCGCTCTCACTGAGTAGAAGAACTCTCATTTCTCCGATCCTTACTTACACCCCAGCTCAAGCTCCGAGGTCTGTGGATCAGAATCTACTGATGGTAACTCGCACACGGTTCAGGACCAGAGGAAAGAAATCCTTCCAGGCTGCTGCTTGATGAAGTCTACTGACTCCTTCAAGAAACAGCTTAAGACACTTTTATTCGTGCAGGCTTTTCCTTGAATTTCTGAGACTCTTGTGTTTGTCTGTGTTGTCTTGACCTTTTAAGTATTTATTTTATTTAAGTGCTTTGTGACCCTGGTCTTGAAAAGCGCTCTATAAATACTAATTACTTACTTACACATCTGATGTGGCGGTGGGAGCTGTGGTTGAGCAGCATTTTTCCAGTCGGGGGACTAAGGGACAACGAGTGTAAATACAGTGTGTTTGCTACGCAGCATTTTCGTTTCTTCCTGGAGGGCCGTGCATTCACTGCATATGTTGAACCGACTTGGGTTCCTTCCAAAGAACCAGGTGTGTGTCCTAGAGCAATGCCTGTCTTGGACCGCGTTTCCTCTGGTGCCCACCCAGTATGTACGGACTAGGGGAGATATAGCAGTTTCGGCAGGTTGTTTAAGCCTAGGAGGTAAACCCTCGCAACACGGGGAGAACATACAAACTCCACACAGAAAGGTTGCCTTGGCCTGGAATCGAACCAGCAACCATCTTAGGAGTTTTAATAAAGTTGAAAAATGTAATGAAAAAAAAAAAGAAAGTGAAAAAAATGTTTTTTTTCACCTGGACCCTTTAGTTTCCTTTTGGGTGTTTCAGGGCAGGGCATGTTATGTAGCGGTTACATGGGGGTATGGTCTCCCACTGATGATTATAAATGTTCCTGCTGTATTAGACATGTCTTGTGATCCAACGACCTGTTAATAAACAGTTAACCTGACTCACATCTCGTTCTTCGTAATTCCACAGATGCATCGTTTTGAGGAGGAAATAATGTTAAGCAATTTGTCAAGCCAAAAACGATCATATAAACCTCATAGCATGTTACACTGATTGATTCCACCTGTGAGAGTTGGCATTCTATCTAGAATGTAGAATTTCTAGTTGATCATTGTACCTGTCAGTTAATCCTTTCACGATTTTAACGAACACACCCTTGCCATCCTCCAAGACACTTCAGTCACCTAACAAGGATGTCAAAATGCTTTAAATGTGTCATCCCTTATATAAATACAGAACAAAGCTGTCTCGTAGCTCACCTTGAGTTTGAGATTTGAACCCGCAGCAGGAGCTGGTCTACTGGAGAATCAAATTTTCCTCCTTGCAATTGTATTTGATTCCATCAAAGATGAGGAAACCTAAAGGTAAGAAACTAAATGTTTTGTTTTTTTTGTTCGTTCGAGAACAGAAATCGTGTTTTCTTTTTTTTTACAGACTTTGGATCATTAAAGATCATAATATAAGAAGACAATTTATTGATGAATAATATGATGCATTCCACTAAAAATATCAATCATGTCATGATTCAATTCATAATTATTATGACAATCCTAAGCAAATCATTGGTTTATTTTATAAATCGTCCTTGTGAATTAAGGTTTCTTCTTTATTATCATTTTTTCTTATATTTCATGAGATTTATAATAAATGGGGAAAGAATTAAATTGTTTTTGATATTCTTTTTTTTTTAATTCAAGTATTGAATTGGGATTGATTCATAAAGAACAATAATTTTTCAATTAGCATTTTTACCAAGTCAAAGATGTTTTAGATGTTGTGTGTCATTCAAAAAACAGTGTTTAAGAACCCCAAAGCTAAATTCACATTCCAAATAAAAAAATCCCTTGAAATCTTTTTTTTTTTTTAGAAGTCAGCTCTATATTCAATTTATTTATTGATATATTTGTTACTTATTTAAAGGACAAAAAGTAGGCTTTGTGACCAATGTTCTGAAAAAGATTTGGGAAAGTGAAAAGATCAGTTTAGACCAGAATGTTCTGGAATTCTGCAAATGAACCGAGTCGGGAAGTACTTTACGAGTTTTGCATATACATGGACAGTAAATACTGAATAGGTTTATGAAAGGTGCTAAGAATTATTTTTTTGGTAAACATGATATGAATTGAAATGATTTTCTGTTTTTCAAGAAATCTGTTGACAATTTTTATGATGAGATGAGAATCTTAAAAGGCAACTAATTTAAAACCTTAATCTCCTGACATCTTCATTTATCCACTGTCATGTATGAAATCAAGTTACAGTTACAGTTACAGAACAGCACAACGTGAAAATACCTTTTTATGTATTTGTTTCAATACCTTTTATTGATTTCCTCTTTTATAGGCACTTTTTATGTTCTGGTCTGCACTACACTGTGTTTCCAACTGCTCTCAACTTCCTTTGCAACGACAACCACCAGCACAACAGCTGAAACAACCACGCCTACTGTTAACCCAACAAGTTCAACTACGACAAATGTAAGCCCGACATCACTGACCACACCAACCGTTAGCCCAACACCATCAACAACACCAACCGTTAGCCCAACACCCTCGACTACACCAACAGTTAGCCCAACACCATCAACTACACCAACTGTTAGCCCAACACCATCAACAACACCAACTGTTAGCCCAACACCATCGACTACACCAACCGTTAGCCCAACACCATCGACAACACCAACCGTTAGCCCAACACCATCAACAACACCAACCGTTAGCCCAACACCCTCGACTTCACCAACAGTTAGCCCAACACCCTCGACTACACCAACAGTTAGCCCAACACCATCGACAACACCAACCGTTAGCCCAACACCATCGACTACACCAACCGTTAGCCCAACACCATCAACAACACCAACCGTTAGCCCAACACCCTCGACTACACCAACAGTTAGCCCAACACCATCAACTACACCAACTGTTAGCCCAACACCATCAACAACACCAACTGTTAGCCCAACACCCTCGACTACACCAACAGTTAGCCCAACACCATCGACAACACCAACCGTTAGCCCAACACCATCGACAACACCAACCGTTAGCCCAACACCATCGACAACACCAACCGTTAGCCCAACACCATCAACAACACCAACCGTTAGCCCAACACCATCAACAACACCAACTGTTAGCCCAACACCCTCGACTACACCAACAGTTAGCCCAACACCATCAACAACACCAACAGTTAGCCCAACACCATCGACTACACCAACTGTTAGCCCAACACCATCAACAACACCAACTGTTAGCCCAACACCCTCGACTACACCAACAGTTAGCCCAACACCATCAACAACACCAACTGTTAGCCCAACACCATCGACAACACCAACTGTTAGCCCAACACCATCGACAACACCAACCGTTAGCCCAACACCATCGACTACACCAACAGTTAGCCCAACACCAACAGTTAGCCCAACACCATCGACTACACCAACTGTTAGCCCAACACCATCAACAACACCAACTGTTAGCCCAACACCCTCAACTACACCAACAGTTAGCCCAACACCATCGACAACACCAACTGTTAGCCCAACACCATCGACAACACCAACCGTTAGCCCAACACCATCGACAACACCAACCGTTAGCCCAACACCATCAACAACACCAACCGTTAGCCCAACACCCTCGACTACACCAACAGTTAGCCCAACACCCTCGACTACACCAACTGTTAGCCCAACACCAACCGTTAGCCCAACACCATCGACAACACCAACCGTTAGCCCAACACCATCAACAACACGAACCGTTAGCCCAACACCCTCGACTACACCAACAGTTAGCCCAACACCCTCGACTACACCAACAGTTAGCCCAACACCATCGACAACACCAACCGTTAGCCCAACACCATCGACTACACCAACCCTTAGCCCAACACCATCAACAACACCAACCGTTAGCCCAACACCCTCGACTACACCAACAGTTAGCCCAACACCATCAACTACACCAACAGTTAGCCCAACACCCTCGACTACACCAACAGTTAGCCCAACACCATCGACAACACCAACCGTTAGCCCAACACCCTCGACTACACCAACAGTTAGCCCAACACCATCAACAACACCAACCGTTAGTCCAACACCATCGACTACACCAACCGTTAGCCCAACACCATCGACTACACCAACAGTTAGCCCAACACCATCAACTACACCAACGGTTAGCCCAACACCATCAACAACACCAACTGTTAGCCCAACACCCTCGACTACACCAACAGTTAGCCCAACACCATCGACAACACCAACTGTTAGCCCAACACCATCGACAACACCAACCGTTAGCCCAACACCCTCGACTACACCAACAGTTAGCCCAACACCATCAACAACACCAACCGTTAGTCCAACACCATCGACTACACCAACCGTTAGCCCAACACCATCAACAACACCAACAGTTAGCCCAACACCATCGACTACACCAACTGTTAGCCAAACACCATCAACAACACCAACTGTTAGCCCAACACCCTTGACTACACCAACAGTTAGCCCAACACCATCGACAACACCAACTGTTAGCCCAACACCATCGACAACACCAACCGTTAGCCCAACACCCTCGACTACACCAACAGTTAGCCCAACACCATCAACAACACCAACCGTTAGTCCAACACCATCGACTACACCAACCGTTAGCCCAACACCATCGATAACACCAACTGTTAGCCCAACACCCTTGACTACACCAACAGTTAGCCCAACACCATCAACTACACCAACTGTTAGCCCAACACCATCAACAACACCAACCGTTAGCCCAACACCCTCGACTACACCAACAGTTAGCCCAACACCATCAACAACACCAACCGTTAGTCCAACACCATCGACTACACCAACCGTTAGCCCAACACCATCGATAACACCAACTGTTAGCCCAACACCATCGACTACACCAACTGTTAGCCCAACACCATCAACAACACCAACTGTTAGCCCAACACCCTCGACTACACCAACAGTTAGCCCAACACCATCAACTACACCAACTGTTAGCCCAACACCATCAACAACACCAACTGTTAGCCCAACACCCTCGACTACACCAACAGTTAGCCCAACACCATCGACAACACCAACAGTTAGCCCAACACCATCGACTACACCAACTGTTAGCCCAACACCATCAACAACACCAACTGTTAGCCCAACACCATCAAAAACACCAACTGTTAGCCCAACACCCTCGACTACACCAACAGTTAGCCCAACACCATCGACAACACCAACAGTTAGCCCAACACCATCGACTACACCAACTGTTAGCCCAACACCATCAACAACACCAACTGTTAGCCCAACACCCTCGACTACACCAACAGTTAGCCCAACACCATCGACAACACTAACAGTTAGCCCAACACCATCGACTACACCAACTGTTAGCCCAACACCATCGACAACACCAACCGTTAGCCCAACACCCTCGACTACACCAACAGTTAGCCCAACACCATCAACAACACCAACCGTTAGCCCAACACCATCGACTACACCAACAGTTAGCCCAACACCATCAACAACACCATCCGTTAGCCCAACACCATCGACTACACCAACAGTTAGCCCAACACCATCAACAACACCAACAGTTAGCCCAACACCATCAACAACACCAACCGTTAGCCCAACACCATCGACTACACCAACAGTTAGCCCAACACCATTAACAACACCATCCGTTAGCCCAACACCATCGACTACACCAACAGTTAGCCCAACACCATCGCCAACACCAACTGTTAGCCCAACACCATCGACAACACCAACTGTTAGCCCAACACCCTCGACTACACCAACCGTTAGCCCAAAGCCATCAACAACACTGACCTTTAGCCCAACACCATCGACTACAAGAACCGATGGCACAACACCATCGACTACACCAACTGTTAGCCCAACACCATCAAGAACACCAACTCTTAGTTCAACACCATCAACAACACAAATTGTTAGCCCAACACCCTCGACTACACCAAAAGTTAGCCCAACACCATCGACAACACCAACCGTTAGCCCAACACCATCGACTACACCAACCACTAGCCCAACACCATCAACAACACGAACCGTTAGCCCAACACCAACTGTTAGACAAACACCATCAACAACACCAACTGCTGGCCCAACACCATTGACTACACCATTTGTTACCCGAACACCATCAACAACACCAAAAGTTAGCCCAACACCAGTAGTCACTGCAGCTAAAGGAAGCACACCAGCAATTACAACAGCTGGAGGAAGCACACCAGCAGTAACTGCTTCTAAAGGAAGCACACCAGCAGTTACAGCAGCTGGAGGAAGCACACCAGCAGTCACTGCAGCTAAAGGAAGCACACCAGCGGTCACTGCAACTGATGGAAGCACACCAGCAATTACTGCAGCTGGAGGAAGCACACCAGCAGTCACTGCAGCTAAAGGAAGCACACCAGCAATCATTGCAGCTGGAGGAAGCACACCAGCAGTCACTGCAGCTAAAGGAAGCACACCAGCGGTCACTGCAACTGATGGAAGCACACCAGCAATTACTGCAGCTGGAGGAAGCACACCAGCAGTCACTGCAGCTAAAGGAAGCACACCAGCAGTTACAGCAGCTGGAGGAAGCACACCAGCAGTCACTGCAGCTGGAGGAAGCACACCAGTAGTCACTGCAGCTGGAGGAAGCACACCAGCAATTACAGCAGCTGGAGGAAGCACACCAGCAGTAACTGCAGCTAAAGGAAGCACACCAGCAGTCACTGCAGCTAAAGGAAGCACTCTGGCAGTTACCGCAGCTGGAGGAAGCACACCAGCAGTCACTGCAGCTAAAGGAAGCACACCAGCAGTCACTGCAGCTAAAGAAAGCACACCAGCAGTCACTTCAGCTAAAGGAAGCACACCAGCAATTACAGCAGCTGGAGGAAGCACACTAGCAGTCACTGCAGCTAAAGGAAGCACACTGGCAGTTACAGCAGCAGGAGGAACCACACTAGCAGTTATAACAGCAGGAGTTAGCACACCAGCAATAGGAGTTTTGACAACAAAACCAAGGACAACAACAGCTTTGGCAAAAACAACATCGCTCACATTTTCAACGACAGCACAAACCACAGTGGGTGTTCTGAAGGTGAGCGGAACAGTATTCTTTATGTCGGAATGATACTGACTTGTAAAAAAAATGTTTTCTTTTTCTAGGATCCTGTGAATTCAGCAAGCTGTGGAATATCCAGTTTCTGTGCATCTCAACCTGCTTCATGTAACCCTTCAAAAGTTACAAATTGCCAATTTATTTCAGCAAGGCCAGGAAATAATGGAAAATCTTGTGTTTCTATATCGGGTCAAAGTTCAGGCTACATAGCTTGTAGTTTTTCACTTGACCTATTAATTGTAAGTGCTGCTGGAGAGAGAGCATTTTGTCATTCATGATGTCACTTTTTATATGTGTTCGAAATTCCCTCTCTTTACAGGGTGGTAACGACCCCACATATGTTTGTGCCAATAAGAATGGAAAATTAAAATTCTTAACTGCACGTTCTGACAACGGCAAGCTTCAGCCAACTAAGGTCAGCCCTCTTAATCTTAAAATTTGTCTTTTAATACAATCATTTGAATCCACTGCTGAACAGTCCTGTGTCATAACAATCATTTATTTATTTTTTTAGTTGAGCGCCAGCTCCGTGAAAGGGAATATTAATGGTTTGACAATCCAGTGTACATTTTGTCTTATTGTACCGTCCGGAAGATTAAGACAAATCGGCAATGTCTCAGTTCATTTATTAACGGGAACCTTTAATGAAGGTAAGGTTGACAATTCAACTGAAATGTACATTTTATCCAGTTATCAGTGGATTTGATTTTTATTTCATTTCTTAAATCAGAAAACGATGAACTGGGCGATCCTACTCCTAGGGTTATAACACCCGTAACAGATTTGCAAGCTTTGAACTCAACTGCCATCAACATCCTGACAACTACCCCTGCTCCACAAACAATTGGCCAGAAAAAGACAACCATTCCGGCTTCAAACACTGCCCAACATACAACAAGCCACGCCACAACTCGGCACCAGTCACTCACACAAGGTAAGGACACCACTGCAAAATATCCAGCAGATTAAAAAGTGCATTTTTGCAATTGAATATCATTTTCTCTCTCTCTCTGCAGCTCTCCTCATCACAGTGGGTTTGTTGAGCCTGTCCATGCTATAAGGACCAGAAAACATGAAGATGTTTCATGCTAATAAAATAAAAAATACAATTCAAATGTATATGCTCATCATAGCCACACTTGTTGCTTAAATCTCTTTCATACACAAGTGTAGAATGAAGAGAAAACATTTGTTCTTTGGAAATGATTATGTTAAATTATTCTTAATAATACTCATAAATGTAGCATTGGATTTTCAGTTTTCTCCTATTGTTTTGCTGGGCGAGTACAACACATGTCTTTGTACAAATAAACTGGTAATATATTTAATCTCTCAGTCTGGACAACTCTTATTTTACTTTTAAGAAAGGTGGGACCTTTCCAACAATAGAAAATAAACGTCTACATGTACCAAAAACTAAAAATACTTCAATTAAAAGTTTGTCTATGTCCTAAAGTGCACAAATATAAACTAGAAATCCACCACACTGAGCTGCTAATTTACAATCTCGGATTTCTTGTACCCAATATTGACAACCTACATTTTTATTGATCTATGGTTACATTCATTTTTTTACATCTTCAGCAGCATTAACAGTCAATTTTAAGTTTACTCAATGGAACAGCCGTTGGCATTAGTGTCTAAACTTACTTTTACTGTACAAAACACACAACGGTGTGCACAAAAGTGCTTATCGCTGTTTTCAATAATTTAATTTTTTTCCTTGTCTCAATATAAACGTTTGCACAAAACAATACTCAACCTATTTTTAGATTCGTAGAGCAGTGTAATGCATCTGCTATAAGAGTCTAGGCTGACACCACTTCATTATTTTGATAGTTCAGCTATCGTGATGAAGCATCGCAAGATTACAGTACATTGCCAAATATGTGGGGGTTTTAAACTATTATATGTTATTTTACTCATCATGTGTTGACAATTTGAAGCCTTTTTAAAATGTTACCCTTAAATATTCATGAATTTAATATCTTCCAAAACTTTATTTAAAGGTCAACTAATGTGAAAACCCAACTCTCCTTAATGAGTGACTTGTTTCAAATGTTTAAGTCTTCCTCTCCAATATGCAGTAAGTCCCTCATCATTGTGATTTCTTGAAATTTTTACTTTAAAAAGTTACCCCCCTTCTAAAATATCGGCGAACAAGAGGTTACAAGAGCAGAGTCCGTTATGATGTAATAATAGCTTCGCTTCTCCTTCCGCCAGCTGTAGGCACCCCCGCTTTGTTAATACAACGAGTCCCTGTAGGCTGAGATGTCATTGGTGGAGCAATGTTGAAACCCCATATGCTTTACCAAACATCCTCTTGAATGTGTCATAAATCAGTTAAGATCTGTTCAACGGAAAACCATCAAAAACTCAAGGATACAATTTGGAACTTGAATTTAGATCTAAACTTAAGAATCCCAACATACTGACTTTGTCTTCTAATACATTTTCTGAACCACTTTGTGGCTACTGTGTTTGAAAACCTTTAGTTAGTTTGTTAAAAGGATACTGGATGATATCAATAGATGTGGAAAAACAGATTTATCAAGGGAAAACTACACCCAATCAAACAAACTATGAGGAAAACCTAAAGGGAAGAATCCACCAATCGATCAGCCGAAACCGTGCACACATGTCTGCGTCCGTCACAAATGTCACAACAAAAAAAAACAAGGGCAGCAACATGAAAAGATCTGGTAGATATTTTAGAATATAATTGCATTCATCAGTTTGTTTTTAATTTTTCATGAAGCAGGGACTCTTTCTTTTTTCAATATTCTGATATAATCATGAGTAGTTAATAATAATATAATAATTCATGCTATGAGGACTCCTCCAAGGGGGGAGTTTGTGTATCCCAATGATTCAGGTAGATATTTTTCCGGGAGCCTGGTTCCTAGTAACTAGGCTCCTAGTAGGGTTTCCCATGGCAAACAGGTCCCTGATGAGAGGTCAGACTGAGTATTGTCCAAAATCGACTCCATGAAATAGAATGATGGAATTAAGTTTAAACTCTCTGCAAGTCAGGAGGTACATTTCATGTCAGTGAAATCATCATGAACTATAACTTACCAAGATGTGCCTGTTTTGATCAATACTTTTGTTAATTAGTCCTTTCGGTTTGTATCTATCATAGTGTTGGTATCTTGCTGTTGGCAGGTGCAGGAAATTTAAAAAATAAGATATAGGACTCGATTTACAATTTCGGAGCAAAACCTGTTGCGCTAACTGTGATCATGAAAGCAAGCTAGAGCCGGTTTTACCTCGCTGCACCGGTCCCCTGAATCACACATGGATTTGTATATCCTGGGTTTGCTTCTAATTGCTTCAGCCTCAAAAGAGCTAGCACTTTTAAACTTTAAAATATTTTTTTTCACACCATGAGACAGCATGTTAAAAAATATAACTTGAATCTAAAGTTCACTGAAAAGGTACCCCATTGGAACTACATAGATTTGAAACCCTGATGATGGATACATAGATTGGTCAGGAGTGGAATGAACTGTAGTTTTATTTTTGACAGCTTAAATTATTTCTATTTAAATAGAGCAACATTTTAAATAACATTTTAAACAAAAAATAGTAGGGACAGTTAAGAGCTTGGTAGAAAAAACCTAGATGTTTGACAAATTTCTAAGGTGTGTCAGACACATTGAGAGGATGGACATGTTTTGAGGAAATACAGACAGGTTGTGACGAGAGACAGACATCTGTTAAGGAAAGACAGACATGTTGTAAGGAAAGACGGACAGGTTGTGGGGAGAGACAAATACAGTATATTGTGAGGAGAGACAGACATGTTGTTAAATGAGACAAACATATGATGAGGAGAGACATACATGTTGTGAAATCAGACAAACATTTAGTCAGGAGAGACAGACATGTTGTGAAATCAGACAGAGATTTTGTGAGGAGAGACAGACATGTAGTGAAGAGAGATAGTAATGTTGTGAGGTAAAACAAACATGTTATCAGAAAAGTAGGACATTTTGTGAGGAGAGACAGACATGTTATGAAATGAGACGAACATGTAGTCAGGAGAGACATACATGTTAAGAGGAGAGAAAGACATGTTGTTAAATCAGACTAACATGTAGTGAGGAGAGACAGACATGTTGCGAAATGAGACAAACACGTAGTCAGGAGAGACAGACAAGTTGTGAGGAGAGACAGACATGTTGTGAGGAGAGACAGACATGTTGTGAATGAGACAAACACGTAGTCAGGAGAGACAGACAAGTTGTGAGGAGAGACAGACATGTTGTGAATGAGACAAACATGTGGTGAGGAGAGAAAGCCATGTTGTAAAATAAGACACACATGTAGTGAGGAGAGACAGACATGTTGTGAAATGAAACAAAAATGTAGTCAGGAGAGACAGAGATGTTGTAAGGAGAGACATACAGATGTAGTGAGGAGAGACAGGCATGTTGTGAAGAGAGACAGACATGTGGTGAATGAGACAAACATGTGGTGAGGAGAGAAAGACATGTTGTGAGGAGAGACAGACATGTAGTGAGGAGAGACATACGTGTTTTAAGGAGAGACAGCCATGTAGTGACAAGAGACAGACATGTAGTCAGGAGAGACATAAATGTTGAGAAATGAGACAAACATGTAGTCAGGAGAGACAGACTGGTCTAGAAAAGCGCTCTGTAAATATAAATGACTTACTTACCTACTTACATGTTAGGAAATGAGACGAACATGTGGTCAGGAGAGACAGACATGTTGTGAGGAGAGAAAGACATGTTGTTAAATTAGACCAACATGTAGTGAGGATAGCCAGATATGTTGTGATAACACTCTAAACCCCAGTTGGTTTTCTGGATTGAATTCTTGTAATGTGCGATTTGAGCATCGTACATGTTCTAAGTGCACTACAGCTCAGGTAAACCAGGGGGCAGTAGTATCAAAAAAGAATGTGTTTTAGGTGGCCAAGAGAAGAGACAGTATTGCTGGGACCACTGTTGTAGAAAGTGACCAGGTAATCTGGATTGGAGAGAGAGTCCGGGATCCATAGTCTCTGATGAGAAGGAGGTGACCTCCTTAGTGACCTCTTTAGTGACCTCCTAGCTCGGATGGCTAATATGTGCCGATGGTTTTTGGAATTAGGAGTTTCTGGGAGGGCGAAGAAAAGTGGAGAATGTTTTGTTCTGGTGAATGTGCTAGAAAGTTCCGAGAGACCCACGGTGGATGTTACGCCAGTGCAGGAAGAACGCAATGGTAAAACTCTGGTGGTGAAGTGTGGGGTATATTCCAGCAACGTTCAGCAGTGGCCTATTGAAGTATTTCTGCCAAATGCTGATGACAGGATTAAGGTAACATTGTGAGCCACATGACGAGCCAGTTAAGCAAAGCCAGGTTCCGTAATAGTGGTTCAGTGTCAGCCCAAGCAGGGCGGACAAAGTGCCGGCGGCGACAACAGGTTCGGTTTGCTTCTGACTCACATGAGCAGAATAAACACTAATCACACATACAGGTAGGTATGGGTCTATCTAAATCCTACGCACCGATCACTTTGATGAGGGGTCAGCACAGTCTTCAATTAACCAGTATCCAGCTTAGACAACGATCTTTTATTATAGTTTTATTATGTTATTTACTATGATCAAATAAAAGTGGTTTGATTGAAGCTCAGGTGGTTGTTTAACTGTTAGAATAACAACCAAAGGAATGCAGTTTGGGTGTCATATTGCATCAAAGTCATACCAGTGACTCACTATCTTACGGTCTTTGTACGTCAACAACAAGACCTATGAGTGACAGCATTCTGCTTCAGATGAAAGCACACGCTAATTTTAGAACAGCATCATTTATATCTTTTTCTACAGTGGGAAAGTCAGTTTCTCCACCTTTACCTATCTTTACCAACCTCAAGTGTGCTCTGTTCACAAGAACCTTTCCTATCCTAGAATGCCAAAGTGCCAGAACTCCTGTCAAGCCTGCTGGGCACTGATCCTGAGCTGTCATCGCTAATCCAAAGCCTACTGACCTGGCAGTCGACAAATCTGATCATCTGTCTGGGAGACACGGTTCGGCAACCTACGGATCTTGGGCTGCAATACTCAACTTAAGCTTCATTGTACTGGCTCATTCAGTCCTTAACACTGATGTGTTCAGGATAAAATGTGTTTATAAGTCAGGTCTCATTGTCTGCAGAAAGTTAATTATTTGTTTTTAGCATTAGTGTCTGTGGCTCCAGACAATATTTTCGAAGGAAGAGTGTGAAGAGTAATGAAGGTTACAGACCCCTGGTGTAGAATGTATTCAGTGTCCGGCTCAGAGGGAGTTACTTACTTACAGCACCATTTTTCTCAGTCATGTTTTCTCGGGGCAGCCTAATAGAGGCAATGGTGTGTGGACCTTGTCCACAGAACAGCTTTTTTAACCAAACTTGCCGTGTTTTTTGTTGTTGTTTGTTCGCTGGGTTAGTTTCTTGTGTTGTGAAACAGATTGACAACTCACCTGTCACCTTCTGCAGGCGCTGTATGTCTGTGAGCAGGACTAAAGTGGGAATATGCGTTCACAAGAACCGTCGCACACACGTGTCTGCTGCTCTGGTGGCAGCTCTCACTGGTCATGTAGAGAAGTGCACCTCGGAGACATATTTACGTTTAGCATTAATTAAAAACTAACACACCAAAGTGTTTACAGTTACATGAGTTACATGAATATCGAAGTATTCACAGGCTTATAAACATGTTTTTTATTCCACACATGGATTATCCTTTTTGAATGACCACATGATCATTTTACAATCTGTTAGGGATTTCATGGGAAGAATGTGCATGAATTATAGGATATATATATAAAAAAGTGGAACCAGGTAGTTAAGCCAGTTATATTAAACACTTTTATTCAATGTAATATGGATATGCGCCCGAAATTCGATCCCATCTTCACGTCGTCATCACTACTTAATGGCCATTTGCAGTTTTATTCTTGTTGAACTTCATCTTTAGATGATTCTAACCAGCCCCTGATTGTCTCTGTAAGCAAATAATCCTGTAAATAGACCCATATGTTTCGCTTCTTTTTAGTAGCAAATCCACGCTGTTATTAGAACGCAGATAGATGGACAAAATAGACAGAAATGCTGCCCTGATGTAAACTCTCATTCTTTAGGGTTCTTAAATTAAATCATAAATTCTTCAGTTGTTTAATTTTTGTTACACCTACTTGAATGTAAGAGTCAAATTTGATATGTTCATTTCTATTCTATTCCATACTATATTCCAAGATGACAAATACAATAACGGTTCATTTTCAAATAGTTGAACTGTACTATGAACTAGCGGACATATAAAGTGAACATTTCTAACACAGAGTTATAGTTTTATTATTACATTGAGTACTGGGGCAAGTATTCCCACTTTCAACCTCAGTAGGATATGTCTCCTTTTAGCTCCCACTTTTTGCACTCATGAAGGTTTTATTTTATTCTTTCATCATTTCTCCTTATATGTTCATTTCTATTCTATTCTATACTATATTCCAAGACGACAAATACAATAACGGTTCATTTTCAAATAGTTGAACTGTATTATGAACTAGCAGACATATAAAGTGAACATTACTAACACAGAGTTATAGTTTTAATATTACATTGAGTACTGGGTCAAGTATTCCCACTTTCACCCTCAGTAGGATATGTCTCCTTTTAGCTCCCACTTTTCGCACTCATGAAGGTTTTATTTTATTCTTTCATCATTTCTCCTTTTTGTATCTCTAATCTTTGCTAATGGCTGGCACACAATTGGAACCAATGCTGATATCTGGTGTGCCAGAGCCCAGAAATAGATGACAAAATAGTGATGTGCGGTGAGGTTCATGGTTAGTGAGGCAGCTTATTCAATTGGCTACTGGTTATTTCATATCTCATCAGCATTCTTCACTACACACAATTTTTTAAAAGATTTTAATTTTGATAACTTAACACAGATTGCTCTTCAAAAGCATGAAAAGTCAAATATTATTAAATCTATCATTATATATAGAATGGTATTATTTCAATTTTTAAACCTGCCATTTTTAATGATCTAAAACCTATTAATTGGGTGACAATCTAAATCTAAATTAGTTTTACACAATAAATAGGTATGGAAAAAATGAACTGCTAAATAATTGTTTAAAAATGGTCAACAAACTGGATTTTAAACACTCCAGAATATGACCGTGATAATGAAGAAATACAGGGAAGACTAAACTGATTCAATTCTCTTCATTTGAACGTTTATTTGCCCCTTCTAGATGGAGTTTGGGGAATTTGCCGATAAGTTTAGCGTGAAATCTCCACATTCAAGTTCGGTTCATGACAGGAGAAACCTGATCAGCTGATACCTTGACCGCAGTACGATGCTGTTGTTGGTGCTTGAATAAAAGATACACGCTAAGACCCGCCTCTTGTTGCTTCTGATGTTTAATATTGTTAATATATATAATCTTCTTCGATCTTGTAATCTCCTCGATTTTCTTCTTCGAGATCTATCAGTATGAAATGTTCAAATTTAAATCTAAATAACCCTTTCAATTCAAAATTAAATTAATAAACCATCTTGAAAACGAATTTCACTTCCACTTATTTTTTTTACCACACCAATGGTAAAATGTAAATGTTTGTGTCAAATTGGAGCTTCATTCTTCACAGAAACATACCCTCGTGTTTTTCTGTCGGGGTCAAAAATGGAAAGTGTGAATGCACAGTGGGACTGTGAGGCGCTTGTTGGGTGAGGGGAGGGAGGATGAAGGAGGGGGGACTGAGTGGGACTGCCGAACAGACGTTAAGGGGTGAAAATATGCAGCTCGGACATTCCCAGGCAGCCGTGAGAATGTTGAGTGGACAGAAGGTGGACAACTTTTACTTGCTCTAACTGTCGAGGCTTAGAAAAATCATTACAACGACATGCACCATTAAAGGAATGCAAAAATAAGTGGAAGAAGTGCGGAGAATGCAGAAAGGAAGCAAATCCAGGAAAGGAGCTGTGGACTAAGTTGGAATTCCTGACTGAAGTCATGGTAAGTCCCTAAAATTTGAGCAGGTTTGTGTGGCTTCTCAACATTTTCCAATAACTGTAAGAACCTGTTTGTATCGTTTGCTGACTAAAACCTGATATAGACACAATTAGGTGTCTTAAATATCAGAATGTGAGAGTTCTCAGATTTTATTGGCAGTTCTGTTGATTGAGTTCATGTGCAAACAAAGTTGCTCGAACATTTATAAGAAACTGTCCCAATGTGGTAACATAAACGTGTCAACATCTCGTGTGGACATTTTTGGTTTGGAAAAAGAGGAAAAAAACAAAGTCAGTGTTTTGTAGCTTAGCAACTTTGTTTACATGGCGAGAGCTGAAATCAAACTAGACAAGAAGGTCTGTTGTGATCAGGGTGGAGCAATTAAGAAGGAAGTTGGCACACAAAAAAGTGGAGGACTGAAGCTGGAATAAGTGAAGAGAAGGCTTGGGTTACTCGTTACTTCAGGAAACTTGGAGCCTCAGCAGCGGTTTTCTGTGATGCTGCATTTTCCACATCAGGTCTGAGAGAAAGAGGACCGGAGGGGGGGCTCATAGCAAAATAAATTAAAAACAAAGAAAAAACAAAAGTTTATGCCACGTGACTATCGAGTAGCCAAAACAAGTCAGCATCAGGTCGAGAAAGAAAAAAACAAAAGGGCTAGTCAATAACAACGTTGACATCCGTGTTGAAATTCACTGGATATTTGTGACATGCACGATCCTATTGTCACACACCCAGAACAAAGAACCACTGCCAGTAACATGTGGCAGCACTCCATATACTTTGTCTGCTAAATAGCGCTTTTGCAACGCTTACGATCATGGGAGAATGCTGATGACCGAACCCATGAGATGGTAGTTGACAACCCTGTAGACTTTCTAGCACACTGGACTTCATGTAGCACAATCCAGAAAGTTTCCTGAATCACAGCTGCAGAACAATTAAACCTAAATGTGACAATTTACCTGCACTGGACTTTTCATAAAAGTGACCCATTCTTGGGGATTTAATACATTTTGACACATTTGAGAGAATTTTTAAATTATATCTGCAGAATTTAACGTGTGGCAAAACCCTAAAACAGCCCAGCTTGTAAAGGATATACATTAGCAAACAGCTAAACGATCAGAATTTAGTTACGATATATTCTTCAGAGATAATTAAAAACATTTATATTTATAATGTAACGTACATCATATTTGAGAACACGAAAAAAAATTAACTAAATATACATTATGAAAAGTAAACCTAAAAAATACAAGAAACAATCAAGATTTTACTCCTCTTTTTTATTTTTATTTTTAAAGGTGATTTTGTAGTTATTAGCAAAATAACATTTTATTTTCTTCAAACATTTATTAGTTACGCAGCCCTGGACATAAAAGGGTAAAAGAAAAATATATATCCGTGGCCACGACTTAGTGATTTATTTATGCCGTGTCATGTCCAGGCCCCTGTAATTAGTTGTTATCTATTATTGTTGTTAAACAATTTCCAGAATGAGATCTCCAGAGGGATCAATAAATCTTATCTATCTATCTATCTATCTATCTATCTATCTATCTATCTATCTATCTATCTATCTATCTATCTATCTATCTATCTATCTATCTATCTATCTATCTATCTATCTATCTATCTATCTATCTATCTATCTATCTATCTATCTATCTATCTATCATCTATCTATCTATCTATCTATCTATCTATCTATCTATCTATCTATCTATCTATCTATCTATCTATCTATCTATCTATCTATCTATCTATCTATCTATCTATCTATCTATCTATCTATCTATCTATCTATCTATCTATTATCTGGGGTTGACAAACATAAGGTAATGAACCCATACATTCATTAATTTATTCATTCATTGTCTGCTGCTGATTCACTTAACGGGGTCACATGTGTGCGTGCGTGCCTGTGTTGTTGTTGTTGTTTTTACAAGAAATTAATTGTAGACTTTATTCGGACACACCTTTCTTGAATGTTACTTCCTGCTAGTAAGTAATACAAGTTTACTCCTGGAACAAAAGAGACGCTACTCCATAAATATTAGTCATGGACCAAAAGTAATAATAACATGAGCAGACAAAAGGTTACCGGTTCTTACACTAAGTGGCAGAGACAATGCTCGAGTTTGATTTGACATTTGCTGGATGACACTGAGATTTTGGGTTTTTTTGCAGATTCAGCAGTGATTCAAATAGAAGAGTCACAGACAAAAGACACGTCAAGTTTAGACTTCTCCAGCACGACCCAAAAGTAACACAAGTCAGACAGATGATGTAATGTGTAATTGTGGATTGGTGAATAGGACAACAACAGACACGCAGGAGACCAGACGTCTCTGGAACTTAGCAAGTTGTTAACCGGAGTCGCTGACCTACTGTTGATCATATGGAGATTTAAGAAGGATGTCCACTATCTGCCCCTTCCTCCTTTTTACTCTGTGATTCCCATATTCTTTCTTCCTCTTGCATTCCTTTTTTCAGGCACATCATGTCATCTGATGTCACCCCCCCCCCCCCACCTACTCCCCCGCCTCCAGACCCATGTATCTCTCTTCCTCTCTACATCTGGTTTCTATCATGCTGCTGCTCTTGTTCCCATCAATCTCTCCCACCAGTAACCCCCTTCTCCTTTAAAAAAAATGTTTCTTCTGATTTTAAATTTCGCTCATGCAGACTTTAGATTTCAGATATTTATATCCTTTTGTATTTGTTGCTGCATCAGCATCTCATAGAGAAAAGCAGGAAGTGTGACACAGAAGAAGTGATTCAACACAAAGAAGAGGATACACACTCATACTTGTTGTCATAGCTGACCAACACCATTTTAAATGTGGCTGTCAGTGACAGTGAGTGAGATGTTACTGTTAGCTAATACAAGTTACATATCTCGTTTTTGTCTATAATTTTTGGATGTTTGAACTTAATCACTAAACTAGACCAAAAAAAACACATAGTTTCTACAATATTTTACAGCTTTTGCTTTTCATGTTCCCATTTGCAGGGTTACAATTGGGAGGTTTTGTTGAACTTGTTTTTGTTCCGAACATACTTAATCCTTGTGTTTTTTAACTCAGGGTCAATGTTATGTTATTGTCTTTTTATTATTGGAGGCTCAATTTCAATTCCTGTCCTTCAACAAATTTACCAGTATCGTCCTTATATAATTGTTGGCATCAATAATCTCAGTCACTTGTCTTATTTTAAAGGGCAACCAATGTGAACATTTTCCTGTCTTTAACTCACATGCTTCAAGTGTCAAGTCTTCCTCTCCACTGTCTAAAAGGTTACGAGAGTATTATTACATTAGAATGGTCTTCACTCCTCCAGCCAGCTGAAATCAATCCAGCTTTTTTAATACGATGTGTCCCTTCCGAGATGAAACTTTTAAGGATTGATGATGCACGATGTGAAATGATGGTAAACAAGATTTCATCACCAGAAAAGCTAAATGTTTTAGTGGGCTTAAGCACATTTTCTAATGTAATTATTTAAATGAAAATAGAGTTTTGTACAAACAAACACATGAGTACAATAGAGGACCAAGATCAATTTAGGACACACTCAAATCAAACATTAGTTTACTTTAAACATTATCATCTTTAAGTTACAACATCTGTCACAGGTTTTCTTTTTCAGCTAGGTAGTGACTTTGTTGATTCAAGTCTTTATTATTTTGATTGTATGCTTTTTATATAGTCGTATAGTGTCCCAATGTTCTGTTTAACTTTTATCATTTATAGGTGAATACAATTAAAAACTGTGTTTATTTTTATATGTTCATGTATTTTAATCCTTGCCCTATATTATAGTCTCTTTTTCTGGAAATTGCATGAAACCAAAACACAACACTAGGGAGCAAGATTATGTGCAACCATCAAGGTTGCAAACTAAACATTGTGGGATGCTGAGATAGATGAGTTGTCAATGCTTCAATGCAAAGCCAATCAAACTCTGTGTTATTATGGAAATCTAATGCAATACAATTAGTAGATTGATTTTATTCATGTTTATTTAATTGAAGTGACCTTTCAGTTCTTAAAGATGATAATAAAATAAAAAGTTCTTGTCTATCTTTATGTGAATTGTGTTGTACTTTTAAAGTATTTGCTGTTCAGACAGTTCAGACAGTTATTGTGCATGAATATAATGAACCAAAGTTTGCATTCTTCATGGAGAAGAGTTTGGTTGGAGTCCATATTTAACATCTCATTGTTTTGGCAATAATCTCCCCTTTTCATTTATGTATTATCAATGCAATTTAACCAAAATATTAATTTGACATACATAGTTTTAAAAGTTAAAGGTTCTCTATAGTGTTTTTATTCATATAACTAAACACTGGTAAATGTCAAAACTATTTATAACAGTTCTCACTCTTACAGCAAGGACTGTATTTCGGGGTTGTGTGACTCATTCATAGCACCTCGTAAAAGATGCTGAAAAAAAGAAAAACAAGATCTATTTTTGCTACATTGAAACTTTCAAAATGCACTTAATTTATGTTCTGGAAAATATGAAATGATGTTTTGACACATATAATTTGACCAATTTAATGATCACCCACGTTGAATGTCAGACAAAAAGTGTCCTCTAATGAGCTGACTCAGCAGGTTCTACTGACCTTTATTATGTTTCGTAAGAGAGTAAACTGCCTCCAATATAATTGTGGCCTACAAAACTTTTCATTACATGTATGTAAATGCACTGTAAACATTGAAGCCTGTTTAACTATCATTAACCTACATCAAATTTGTATTTTTAAACTAACTATATTAAAAAAAATAATTGTGTTTGAAATCGTTGGTATACAAGATCACCATGGAACTTAACTTGTTTCTTTGTTGGACACTAATTTCATTGCATAACACAACTACACAACTAAGCAAGAGGAACAAAGACAGACTACCAGAATAAAATCATTGACTGTGAAGTACAGAAAAATATATTTTTGACAGACTTGACAAGAATCCATAAAAGTAAAAAAAAAAAAAATCATGGCTTAAATAAATAATTTCCCCCGCTGCAAACATGGATGGAAAAATGTGTCTTTCTTTTACTTAAATATTTGACTTCTAGCTTCACACATCTGCAGAGATGGTGAAGGAAGTTCCTGCTGACTTGCAGTGCAAGCCTTCAAGACCTCCTGCTGTGTTTTATCAGGAGGCCGACAGGCTGTTTGATCCTCTTTTACCACCATCACTACACCTATATTGTTTTTTCCCACTCCCAGGCATTCACTTGACACTGATGATAACTTTAACTTTAAGTTTTCTATTAGACATCTCTTTTTCTATTAAACATCTATCTACACATTTTTTGAAAATGTTAAGTTAAAACAATGTCTTTAGGAAGCCAAGAGGTGCATAGCCAAGTCCTGGAAAAATTTGAGGCAATGAGTCTCACTATGGATTTTCTTGTATTTCCATGTAGTGTGTCATTCTACATTTTAGATGAATCAATCAAAAATGTTTGGAAAATAGCTATTCATTTGCAGAAACATTACGTTCTTACAAAATATTTTACTTTCTTTTGATTTGATTGAGGGGGCACACCAACTTTGTGGTAAGTGCTACTGCCTTATAATAAGTGTAATTTTTGAGGGTTAATTTCCAGCCTGAGGCAAACTCCATGTCTCCTGTTTTTTTTACACGCAGACATGCAGAATTTCGACTCTCTGAATGGTCTTTATTTTGAAAGGTGGTGTCCCCTGACTCTCACCCGAAGTAGCTAGGATAGTGACCCCGCTAAAAAACACATTATCAGGATCAGTCTTATTACATACACAGACAGCATTGTTAATTCAAAGTTTAGTAAAAAAAAAAGAAAGCCTAATAAGTCATCAGATTGAATTGACTAATTTGATCATTTATGTGAAAACAAGCATCACAGGACACTTTAGCTTCAGTCACAGCCACATGGTAAATTGCAAAAAAGTCCTTGAGCTTTTTCAAGTTTGAGTTTAGAAGAACGTTTTGGTTCCCATTTGAAACTTGGCAGCAAAGGTTTAAACATAAGTTGTATTGCAAATCCAGTGACTTGCAGTTACAGATTTTTAGCCACTCCACCCTTCAATGTGGTTAACCCCAACCCCCCTCTGTACACAGATCGAGCGCCTGAAACTTATTTTCAAATACTGTTGGCTCTGTCTTTTTACATAAACCCAGCTCGTTCCCTCCTGGATGCTCTGAGCAGCTCTCTTTTTCCGAACACTCTGTTCTTCCAATCTGGGTTTCCCTCATCTGGTCGCTGCAGTTGTTCCACACAATATGGGAACTGTTGAGGAGAAGTCGACTTAATTGTTGTCAGATGACAGTCAGAGATTACGAGGGAGCAAAAACCTGGAAAAATAAGGTTGAAAACTGTTCAAGCAAGAATTGCGAGGCAGAGGAGAGTTGAACAGGAAGGTTAAGGTGTTAGGGGAAAAGAAATATTTTGGAAAAAAGCTAGAAACAGTCTCATGTTGCCATGACGACGGTCCATGAAGAAAGAAAAACACTGAGTGTATTGCGTACTCTGCTCTGTCACATGATGAAATGACGTGTGAGTTTGTATTAAAAGGAACGGATGTGCGTGCACACACACAGGTGTCTAAGAAAATATAACATGTTGGTTTAACTCTTTTGTTATGCATTCATGGGGCCTCGGAGGAAATGCTAGACACTCCCCAGACCGAACAGGAAACTGTGTGCAAGTGTGCGTATGCATGAATGTGCAAAGGCGAGACTTGCCGGCTGTTAAATACAAACACAGACATTAGAGTTGATTCAGAGAACATTCATGTATTAACCCTTTCCTCACTCTTCTTGTCCTGGGCAGGGTTCTGAGGCGATGGAGGACTGTGTTCAGGGGGCGCTGTCGTCACTCTATCCTCCCTTTGAGAGCACTGCCCCACCTCTCCTTTCTCAGGTGAAGAACATATTCTGGCAGAAAAAAATCCAACCCAGATCATGTATTCGCTCATAACTGACATATTCATGTGGGTTTGTGAAAAGATAAGAATATTTTAATATTTCTGTTTGGTCTGAATGTTACACTCAAATGTCAGTTATGAAATAGATGGAGTGATGTTTGGATGGATTAAAGGGTAAATGGATGAAAATGTGACAGTTTTGTCAGGAACATTGGAATTACAAATCATAATCTGTAATATCAAGAGGATAAATCTATCATAAACATGAAAATTAAAACATTTCATTTTTTTAATGGTCAGACGAGAAAAGATTCCATATTTTGTGCTTTTATTTGTTGCTCAGTTGTGTTATGCTATGTAGTAGTAAGTAAGTAAGTAAGTAATTCTTATTTGTACAGCGCTTTTCTAGACCAGGGTCACAAAGCGCTTAAACAATCAAAACAATATTCAATAAAGTATATAGTAGCCACCTTTCCAGGGCGTAATCCACCTTAAATTAATGAAACTGAATGGAAAATGATTTTCACATGGAACAAAATATTCAAGTTTTACTAGGTTTTAAGTTCTGACAAATGTGATCTTCTCTATGCAGGTCTTTTCTGTCTTGGAGTCCACTTATCAACATGACAGCCTCCGCTACCTCCTGGACTACTTTGTTCCTGCCAAACACCTCCTTCATAAACTCCAGCAGCACGCCTGTGTGAGTTTTCCTTATGCATCACACAAGGCAACCATAGTTGCTAAAACGACATACTGATTCATTGGTTCTCATAGAAAATAAATTTTGGGCTGATTGACCCTATTTATAATTTTTAAAAGGTACAAACAGGTTTCACAAAAGTAACTGGACCATCACTATCAGACTCATAAAAGGACTATATATATATAGTATCATTGACACTTTATGTTAACACCAATATAGGAGTAAAACTGTTAATTGAAATGTTTAAATACCTTAAAGAATTTGCTTCAAAGTTTATTTTCTCTTTACATGTTTTGCAACATTCACATCACAGAGTGAGAGTTAAAGAATGTTGGGAGACGAATCATTGCTTGTGCCTGTAAATGCCTCTTTTGTATTAAGATATGTTGGGTCGAGTCCTATAACCAACATTCCCATGGTATGTTTTAAGTTCATTGAGACAAATCATTTGACAAGTCCATTCCTCTCTCAAACTTAAGAGATTTTAGAGGAAAAGGACGCTAAAAGTTTGCCTAGGTTCTAGGTTCTGTTTGACTTAATATTGTGGGTTTTATTTATTATTCCAATGCCTTGAATAGCATTATCTTAATCTGGATATCACGGTTGAAGAAACGTTTTTGACATGACCTTTAGTCACCTAGTATGTGATGTCACAATAGGGCACAGGCATAATCTGTCAGTAACATGAACAATAAGACTTTTATCGTGCTGCATATTTTCTTCAATATTATCTCATGACTCAGTTTGAAGCCGTCTGTGATGTCACTGTCAGGTAGATAAAAATAAAAGCCCAGTGACAGCTTTATTTGGTTTTAAATGTTCTAAATAGTAATTTAATCTCTTAGCGTAGTAACAGTACAAAAACAGTACAACAAAAAGTTCATTTTGATAATTGAACGGACTGGGGATTCTATATGGATTTGTCAAATTAAAACCAGACAACAACATTTAAGGAGCATTAACTTGCAGAAGAGTTCTGTTTTGGTTGTCACTATAGAAAAGGGGAGCTGCTGAGCTGAGGGTGTGCTGATGAGTCACAGCATTAATTCCTTCCATATGTGTAACTGCTGGGAGAAAAGTGGCAGAGGAGTAGACGGTGGTAAGGAACCAGGATAAACATAGATTCATTTGAAAGAGAGAAGGAAAAAATGGGCAAATGTAAGACTATAGAGGGCTGATTGAGAAGTGGTCCTGTTGGGGGGCGAGTGGGGGTGAAAGGAGAAAACAGTGGGGCACATTGTGGAGGTGGTTTGGGGACGAAACCAGATTGAGTGGGTTGTGAGGAAACATTGGCTGAAATATATGAGTGAAAACTTGACACGGAAAGTTATTTGATCTCAAAATCAACGTGATTCAATACTTTTTATTTTTATATTTTTATATTTTTGTTAAAATTGGTATTGCAGTATTATATGGCACGACCTGGAAAACCAAATTTAAGTCTATAAAATACAATGGTACCCAAACTTTTTTGCAACGTGAAACAGTTGAATGTTTTCATGGACTGGCCTACAGATAAACAGAGCAAAAATGGTACGACCTGGAAAACCACATTTCAGTCTATGAAAATACATCTCAATATAGCACTGAAACAACACCAGCACTGGACTTGTTTCTTTGCAAAAGTGGTCCCATATAGAGTATCACTCTTTTTGACCGACTTCATTTTGTTTTGGAGTAAACTTGCCTGAATCACTGTCTTGAAATGTTAAAAGTCAAAGAAAAATATGACTTTGAAGACAATCCATTGTATTTAATCAACATAAAATACATTTCAGATGTGCAGGCCGGTACCGTCCTCCGGCCAAAAGGTGGGACCATTGCTCAAGTCCATTAATAAAATTAATACCTACGTCTGCGTCATAAATAAATCAGATGGAACTAATCTGATGAATAATATTATAAAACTTGTTTATTTCTTATTATAGGAAATCAACACCAACAATGTAAACATGCATAGTTTTATGATTTTGAATTCAGAACGTGTGAATGTATTAAGGCTCTTTTTATAGAGGTCCATAATGATTTGTTGTCTGGTAATGGGGATCTGCTTTGCTATCAACTGTTTTTCAATAACTCTTGTGTCATATAGATGATTAGCATTTTCAACACTTTTGTTTAGATGAGAGTGACCAGAGATCAAACTATTTCTCTTCTTTCTTGAATTAATTTCAGTCGCAGTACATTGGCTGTCTCTTCCTACACTCTGGCTGGCCTCTGTGTCTTGGAGAAAAAGTCGTTGTACAATTGTCAACACTTGACTGGAGGCTTCTACGCTGCAATGACTTCTATCTTCAAGTGGTTCCCTTTTCCACACGGTGCCCACGACTGGCCCTGAAATGCTTGGCTCCTGGCGGTCGTACAGTTCAGGAAATCTTGGTACCAGAGTCTCAGCACCCTTTGGTTTTCACAACGGAGTGGCTGCACAGCATCAATAAGGAACGGGGCCACAAAAGGGAAGGTAAGGATAACCCAGGAGAATACTGTTGACCCGACTGCTTAACTTTGGATTCCTTTTTTATAGCCTGGCTTGACAATTTTTAGATCTTTTGCTGCTTTAATGGTTCTTACGTGTGTTTGAAAAGTGCCAAATGATGACCAGATGTCCGCATAACCTGCACTGAAAAGTTTATGAGCAAGATTCAGAAGGGGTGGAGGGGAGGGAATATTGCTAAGAGGCATTTATTGATCTTTCTCATTTTACATGAAATTCTCTCAACAAGTTGGAGGAGGTCTGGACACTTGCTTGGTGAGCACGTGCGATGGTGTAGCGCGTCTTCCATGGAAGGAAGTCGTTTATCCCAAATTCGTCCACGACCCCTCAGAAGAAGCAAGCACTATATCCACTCATGAGGACTACAATTGTCTTCCCAGTGAGGAAGGTAGTATCGGTGGCTGGTGTGGCTCGTCTTCTGGAGAACTTGACTCATGGTCCTGGGATGATGGGGTTGAGGAAAGTGCATCACTGAATGGCCTAAGCTCACAAAGAAGACGCAGTGAAGACGGGCTTGGGCGAACAAGCAGAGACTCTCCGTTTGAAAGTGATTATGTGCAGCTTTTAGAGCCCAGAGTAGGTCCTGATGGAGGGGTGGACTCAAGGCAAAGGTACCTGGAGATGCATGGGATATGTCCGACTAAGACCTTGCCTCTGTGTCGAAGAGGTAAAGCCATCAAAATCCGGAAAGGAAAAGCTTGGGGTAACGGGAGAATGGAAGGCTTTGGAAGCTTTCGGAGTGCCAAAAGAAACACTGTGACTCCTAAAGAAGATGGTTCACCCAAACCATCTCAAGAAACATCTCAACAAGCCAAAGAAAGAAAATATTTTTCCTGTTCGGTCCTCAACTCTGATGACCATAAAACAAGCAGAGATGCAGAGGATCTTGAACAGAATCCCATTTTCTTTGACTGCCCAATCAAAGAGAGAAGACCTGGTGAGGGCCGGGAGCACGAGTGTAATACCCTAACAAATCACAGCAGGGAAGACCATGAGATACGAGACTCTGAAAGTAGTGACTGTTTAGTCACAAATGAATGTATTGACTTGATGGAAAACAAGATTGTAATCGGATCAGACTACAGTTCTCAATCAGACTCTGTTTTTGAAGATACTGACAAACCACTCAGTGAGGACAGTTGTGCTACCACCCCGACGTCAGATACACCAGATTCACCGTTTACTTCTGCATGCAGTGCCACTGCAAGCGCCACTGCAAGCACACAAAAGAAAAGTTCCTATAATGAGGATTTGAAAGATCCAGGGATTAATGGGAAAACTGACCGTTCCAAAGTAAAGGATTCCAAAACTGCAGCATATAGATCCACAAGGTAAACATGTATCTCCTGTATACAATACACACAACTGTATACTTTTCTATCTGATAGTTATGTGTTTCTTTAGACGAAAGAAAAGGGGAAGAGGGGCCAGAGGCAGAGCAAGATCTGGTGGCCGTTCCTACCCAAGGGGCTTAAAACTACAAGGGAAAACTTCATTCACAGTTTCTACCAGCTCTGACTCAGCACCGCTACCCATCACTGAGGAGAACCTTTTGGAACAAACTGAACAAATGTCAGAACCTGATGGAGAATGCACAGGTACCAGTATTGGAGAATAGAATTGAAGGTTTGAAAAATGCTGTTCAATTGTGTGGCTTTGATTCATAATCAAAATCCCTTCTTCATGCTATAATTAAGAGTTTTTTTGTATTTGTCTGACAGTCAAACAGTCAAACATCCAAACTTTGCCCAGCTGCAATGGTCCATCAATCACATCTACAGTCAACCACCTAGACAAGGAGGTGGTAGAGATATGTCCAGACAAGATACACAACCACCCTCCTCTGCTAGGTAAACTGGACTCTGACCTTCTTCAGTCAGGGAAGCTAAAACTAACAGGTATAGTTAAAGTTGTTGGTTGTTGCTATATGATAAGATAATGAATGGTTGTATTACAGTCAAGATACCATGAACTTCTTTCCATGTTCACACCTGTTTATTAAATCTGGTGTAGATAATGAAACACAACAATTGTTTTTTCTTCCTTTGCAATTCAACATATAGATTGTTTCGTTATCACACATGAGTTGTAATGATTATAAATAAAAATGTGGTGATTAGTTTAATAACACCTTATGATACTAATAATTTACCAATTCTCTTGTCAAATTTATATTGTTTTTTGCATGTTATACTGATCACAGGTACCGTAGACAGGCTAGGTCGCGCCCTGGTTGTTACAAAAGTGGATCCAACAGAAGAAGAAGTCTGTGAAGAAGAAATAGCACGAGTGCTGGCCTGCTTCCACCACATCACTCGGTGAGATATCCGGTACAAAGTCCCAAATCAACAGAAGCTCCTGTGCTGAATTGTTGTCAATATAATAGCACATAAATACATAACTACATCTAGCGAGTTGCCACAAATTTTCCTAAATTCAGTAGAGTATGAGACAGAGAAAACCTGCAATGCAGTTACTAGCAGCAAACTGGATCTCTCACACTCCATCTGAATCTTATGTAATACGATGTGGCAAATTCTTTTCACAGTTTAAGTAATGTAGGTTTCTGCTTTTTTAACTTTTTACACAAAATTAATTATTTCAAGCGACAATTTACACTTTTTCTAACCTGACTAATCCAATCTTTCCTTCCTTATCAGGTCCTCAGCTCGAGAAAAAGGTCTCACGCTGATAATAGACAACAGATGCTCTCAATCCTCCACTCCCTTATTCTCTGCACTTAAGTTGTTCCAGGTGAGAGAAATTGTGTTTGCTTGTTTGCAGAATTTAAGTGGAATTAAAACACATTTGATTTATTTATTTATTAGCGGTTGGTACCTGGTGGTCTTGGATCTGTTCTGGTGTTGCTTGAGGATCAAAAACAGCCGTTGTCCCATAACCTTGAAGAAGTCGAGGTGATCTTGTGCACTGTGAAGTGAAGTTTGAATAATGCATTTTCTTCTGGAATCATGCGATATATATATAAATATATATATAATTTAACTATAAATAAAAAACAAGCGCCTAAATCCCACTTAAAAGTAATACTTATAACAATACTACTAACACAACAACAATGTTAATAAGACTTCCTATTATTAGCATTATTACAATTATTGTTATTACTTAACTTAAATGATCATTGTTGATGTGGTTATTATTATTATTATTATACAACAATGAGAATTGGATAAAGGGTAGTATAAATCTAGGTATTTAGTTATATAAAAACAAATAAAAAAAATACATAAGCTGATTGGGACCCACACATACACACTGCAGAGTGTTACTCTTTAGCAAACTTGATAGTTATACACGTATTTGTTAAAGTTTTGTGGGTTTTTCTCAGGTCCACATGGTCCAGGGGACAAATGTCCTCCAGCAGTACGTAGACAAACAGCAGCTCCCCACAGATATGGACGGAGACTTTGTTCACTCTCACTCAGACTGGCTGGCTTTTCGGCTGGTGAGAAACTCTGCTATATTCTATTCTCCATGCATTCTCGCCGTTTCAACAATAGTTCATCTACTCTGGTTTCAAGAGTTTGGAAAGTCTGACGGAGCGATGTAAGAGCGCCCTCTTGCTGCTAACAGAAGCACTGCAGTCAATGGACAATGAGCCTCTTCCGGACGACATTCAGGTGAGGGGTCTGTGATGGAGCTTTGTTAGCAGAAACTCTTTTTTAAAATTTATTAAAATTTACTTTTAATCCAGGGTGTTCCAATAAGCATTGATAAACACAGGCAGCTCATGACCAGTGTCCTGGCTGACCAGCGCCTCACTGAACTGCAACAGAGGGGAGGATCCTGGCTTGCTGGACTGAGCAGTTCCTCAACTGGACTAGCACAGAAGTCACAAGACTGTCGGTAATTGTTTTCGTAAATCACTGTGGTTGTCATGCATTTTTTAAATGAAGCCAACAAACAATAAACACTTTAGCAGAACACATGAAAGTTACAGGATGAACACAAGTTATTCTCCAGAAACAATAATAAATTAGGAAAATGGCTGCAGCCGTTTATAAAACACTTTCCTATTTGAAAGGCTCACCTTTGTCTGAACAAGACATCTGTAGATCATTTTTTTTTATTATTTCAAAAGAAATAGGAAATGTGATTCATCATTTTTTTTAAATGGTAAAAAAATTAAAAACATTTTATTTTCTAAATCAACAGTGCCGCTCTTGGTGCCACGTCTAAACTCTACGACAGCGTGGACGACTCCCTGCATCGACTGGTCCAAGTGTCCAACAACAGAGGTCGCAACCTAGAAGCTCTGGGAAGGCTTGCCGGGAAGGTGGAAAAGCTCAATAAGGTGAGTCAAAATAAACATTGTCAAGCTTTCAATTTATTATTTAGTTCACATAAATTAAGAAATTGACTGTGTTTATTTTTGTTTGTTTTAGTTGTGTAATTGTGTTGAAGCATTCATTTTATTGTTTCCTTTCCTGTTGACCTTTCAGATGAATGACTCATTTGGGCAACGCATTAAAAACATGACTAATAAGTTTGTATAGTCGTCACTCGTCCCTCAATGTTATTGTCTCTCAGATTTTTCACATTGCTATGTTTATGACGCTGTGACTTGTCTCCTTAAAACGACAACCTGTATTGCTATTCTTAGAGTCACAAGGTTAGGCTTGGCTTTTTTATTGTCTAGTGTGAAGTGGGTGGAAACTCCCTTATGTTATTTTACCATTTTGATTTCCTGTAACTCCTGTGTTGTTCTCCGTGTTATCTTGACCTTTTAAGTATTTATTTTATTGATTATTGTTTTGATTGTTTAAGCGCTTTGTGACCCTGGTCTGGAAAAGCGCTCTATAAATATAAATTACTTACTTACTTACTTTAACCTCTGACCTTCCATGACCCAGTCTGTCTCTGTTCCCCAGTGTGACCGAGAAATCCAGCAGGTCCAGTCACAGCTTGAGGACTACAAGGATCCTCCACTCTCTCTCAGCAGACTTTCACTCAAACAACAGAAGTTCAAGACCTTTCGGGAAATAGCTAACGTGAGAAATTCACTCTGTAGTTGTAAATGTTTGCAAAACACATCTGCTATTGTTCTGTTTTTCTATTTCTTATTTAATATTTTATCTTAAGACATTATTTTGTTCTGTACTGACACCACAAACTATTCCTATGAATGGTAATACAAATTTCTGATTCTGATTTTGATTCTTAATGAATCCACATATGACCTCTAGTGTTGGGATAAGGTATCGCATTCTAAACCCCCCCCAGGAAATAATAATTATTAAAAGATTGATGTTAATGTTGATAAAACTTAAGCTAACAAAACTGCTGGTAGTGGCAGAAATTGCTATAATGATGTATCGATGAATTATCTAAGCATTTGAATTACTTTTATTACTTAATCCTATAATTATAAAAGGTGTGTCAACTTTATTACAAACATGTCTCACCCCATGTAATTCTATTGTCTATCTATTGTGCTCAAACATATGAACAATTTTTAATTGTGTGTGTTAGCAATAACGTCAAACAATACACCTAAATAGCTGAGCAATAATAAATCTATTAATAAATAATTTGTGGTGCTGCTAGAAAGAATGTTAATGTTCATAGGTGCACATGAATATGAATGATTGCTAGTGTTTTTTGTCGATATTTATTTGGATTATTTTTATTTTTTCTGAATAATTCCCATATTCATGTTTAATTTCAGTTATCTAAAAACCTCTTGTAAGGACTGTGTATTGATTTACTTACTTAGTAATATAAGTAAGTAAGTAACATTTATTTATATAGCGCTTTTCGAGACCAGGGTCACAAAGCACTTAAACAATCAAAACAATACTCAAAAAAAGTACATACTTTAAAGATCAAGATAATACTACTTTGTTTTCAGAAGTGTTTACTTCAAAAATCCGAGTCTGTCTCTTGAATCAAATGTAACATAAAGTGTCTGACACAATAATGAGCGATAATGTGAGAATCATCCTGGAGGTCAATGAATAAAACTTCATTATTAAAGATCGTTTCTGTTCATTCTTCAGGAGCTGCACACAGACACCCTGACACTGCTCAGTGATTTGGAGAGTTGGTGTGAGCTCGACTGGTCAGGCCTGAGCGATGTCCAGATTCAGCTTCCCCCGGTCAGAGAGAGGTTAAGGGACATGTCCCACTGTTTGTCTGACTGCTGGACTAACCTTGACAATACACAGAGGCTGCTTTCCACGCTGACGGAGGTTAAAGAAAAACTTGTCTCATGAGCTTAGATATAATTTAGTTGATCGCCTGGTTTAATTTTCTCTCTTTGTGTGTAGGCCAGTCAATGGTGTGATGCCGTCTCCTCCTCCTCTCATACCACTCCATCTTCCACCTGCCCTCTCGCCTCTCTTCCACCAATCCCTCCATCCCGTTTCCAAGATGCTCGATCTTTGGCTATGGAGTTGGGAGGCGGGGCTCTTTTGGATCTCTGGACACAAACAGTTGAACGATATCAGCGAACGGTTGCACAAGTGAAGCCTCGGTTCCTTCAATTGGACCGAACACAGAACCAGAACCAGGGAAAGCCCAAGACACCCACTGCCAGCAGTCTGTGGGATGTGATGGGCCCTGAGGGAGAGGGGGACTGGGGCGTAGGAGCTGCCGGAGGAGAAGGTGGTCTGCAGTCGTGGGGATCCTTAGCCTCGTTGTTCCGGCCACAAACTTGCTCCACGCTTAAGATCGGGGATGAGAAAGGACAGAAAAAAGAGGGCAGTGGGAATACTGGAGGCGGTGGAGGAAAGTTTCTTCAGAATCTTCTCAATCCTGCCAAGAAGAGTGTAAGTGAATTATTTATTGTAAACACATGGAAGTGTATCAGTGCCATCAGACTAGTGAATGGTAAAAATTAACATTTTAAATGGGAAATGGAAACTTGAAATGTGTTTTTTAACCCTTGTGTTATCTCAGGGTCAAAGTGACCCAAAGGCCCGAAAACAAATGTAGATCACCTTGTCCCTGACACAACACAAGGGTTAAGCATTTAAAAAAAAATGTTATGATTGAATCCTATAAAAGTTTGAATTAATTTTTTAGTGAATAATTTAATTCAATAATTTCTATATTGTAGGGTTTAATTTAAAAAAAAAAAATGTAATTAAGATAAAACAATTTTTTTTTAAATGAATTAATCTGTTTTGTATACAAACAGCGTGAAATATAATTCCAATAGTTCAAATATAATTTCCTAAAATTAATTTGCACAACATAATAACAATAACACTAGTATACTAGCATTATTATTTAATAAAACAATAATACATTTAGAATATTATATTATTTATCTAAATTAGAATATGAATCTGTTTAAAGTTTGGCTCATTTTTAAAACTTTTTTTAAATTTAATTATTAAAAAAACAAAACATATTCAACCTTTCAGTATAGAAATTAATTGATTTAATTATTCTATAATAAAAAAAATCAACCTTATAATAGGAATTTTTCAAGTTTCAAAAGTCGAAATGTTAAATTCAACCGCTTATTATTCTGATGGCGCTGATATACCTTCATATAAACATCATAGGAAGTCTTAGTGTCACAAGCATCTATCACAATGTTGCCAATTTTGTCATTTCTCTGCCACGCAGCCCACAGATGCGCCCCTTCCTCCAAAGCCACCTCGTAAGAGACACCCAAGCTTTGACCTACAGGCTCTTTTAGCTCCTCGCAGGGGAGCCACAACTCCGAAACCCTTGGACTCCCCGGTCAGTGGTTCCAACCGCAGCTCCCCCATGTCCTGGCTGGGGCGAAGAGCAATGGCCGACCCAGTGATCACGACGAGCATGGCCGCTGCCATGCCAGGATGGAGCACTGGAGGCGGCAGAGCAGCAGGTGGCGTACTCATCAGAGGGGTGGAGGTCAGCAGCAAGGAGGTCGTCGACCACACAGGGTCTCCGAGGCAACACGTGCTTCTGGGAAGGACGGATCGGGAGACAGACCGAGGCGGTAGCACAGCTCAGAGGTGAGGCTAATAATAACTTCATGCAGCACAACTTAACTTAAATATTGTCATTGTTTTCCCAAATTTGAGAAGAAGAAAAAAAAAAAAAAAAAATTAAAGGAAGTTTTGATGTTATTTTTTATCATGGATGTCATAATTCCGAATCCACATATGACCTCTAGTGTTAGAATAGGGTATCATTAAAACGAGCTTAGAACGAGATAAGAGGAACACTCAATATAAAGGAATTATTAATAATTAAAAGATCATCAATTTTGATAAAAACTTAAGCTAACAAAAACAAGAAGCATTTGAATTACTTAGTCCTACTATTACTAAGTCCTATAATTATAAAATGTGTGTCACCTTTATTATTAACAGGTCTTGCCCCATGTAATTCTTACTTACAATTTCACAAGCTAAACTATTGTGCTCACACATATTAACAATATTTAAATTGTGTATGTAAACATTAACGTTAAACATTACACCTAAATAGCTGAGCAATAATGAAAACAAATCAAGCTGCTGCGAGAACAAATGTTAGTGTTAATAGGTGCACCTGAATATGAATAATTGCTAGTGTTTTAAAGAAAAATAAGAAAAAGTAAATGAAGTTTTGATGTTATTTAGGTCTTGGATGTCAAAATTGCATTCTAAACAACATTTATCCTCATCTTATCTGAAACAATGGCATCTTCGCAGCAGTGGCGGCTGGTGAACTAGGTGAGGCTCTTTTCCAGGAAATTTCCTGCCTTCACCATTAATAGGATCAGTCGAAAATAGTCCTATTAAACTTGAACAATATATAATAAAAAGCAAGCGACCCCTGGATAGATATGACGAATGACGACACAAACCTAGATTACAATCAATACAACTATAGTCTATCAATGTGAAGACTTCTACAAACATACAAAATGATCAATGTTGATGATTATTTTAAAACTAAAAATTATTAGATATAGTTATCATATAAATTAAAATAAATATAAAAAGATTTTAAAAAAATAAAAGCCGCCACTGCTTCGTACTTTAATTTCAGCTGGCCACACAAAATGACTCGGTTGTCTTAATTCATTGATTGTTATGTGTAAAAATCTCCTTTCCGTCGAGTAGTAAACTGTACCTGCTGTGGTGTGGGATGCTGAGCTCCGAGCGACAGTATGTGACAGTCATGAAGGGAGTGGAGGAGACCTACCTGCCATTGCTGGAGCTGTCGGACACTCCCAGCTCCATCAGGGGCAAGAGTGAGGCGCTGTTTCCAAACTGGAGTAGCCTTTGTACCTTCCACTCGGAGTACCTACTACCTGCCATGGAGGGCGCTCTCGTGCAAAGTTTGCTCCAACAAGACTGTTTTAGTAAATATGTAAGTATCCGCACATTTTTTTAAGAAGCACTACAAAAAAAAGGATAAATAACTTTTGAATTGTTTGGTCATTTTTAAATTGACATGTTATCATTTAACGTAAATGAAATAAAAAACAATAGATAAACTGTACTTTTTGTATCATATATTTACCAATAGATTTAAATATTCTTAGAATATTTTACAATTAACAATCAGACTGTATTTGCTTGCGTCTACAGCGGGATCAATTCCTTCAATATGCTCACTACATCCGGGCTAGACCAGAACTGGACTCTCCTTTAGTGACACAAGCTGCTGACTTTTTTAAGGTAAGAGACGACTTTAAATCTACAGTACCACCCAAGTGTGCTACTTGTATAAATGACACGATTGTGGTGTTGAAAAAATGGAAACTGCAGCTTTGCAAAAAACCTAAGTTACACTTGATAAACCAATTAAAGCTGCGTCACTCATCAGTGGCAGCAATTAAAAGTGAATGGACTGTAAAGCTAATTTCATGTTCAATGTACACTAGAACAGCCAATTAAAGGCGGATTACTCCAAGAGTCCTTTACAAGCAAAACATCTGCGGCGTCATGAGATTAGCACAAGGACTCGACGCAAATAAATGGCTTCAAATCTCTGTTGTTGTCTGGCGTGTCATAACATGGCACTTCTGTCGGAGGGCCACAGTGAGGCAGCGTGAGCCCATGTCTGCTGGAACACATGCAGGATTATTGCTTCATGTGGGTTTATGGTTATTGAGCTGCTGACGCAGACAAGATGATGATAATGAAGATGATGTCAGTGGTGATGCTTATTGTTGTAATGAAGCTAGGATCATATGACATTCTTCCACTTATCGGTTTAAACAGCCGTAAGAGTTTTGAAAAGAATAAACGATCAATTATTTTATGTATGTTTTTTTCCTCGCTTTTTCATGATGGAATGTTGCTAATCTCTGACTTCATAGAGAACAGTTGTGCTCGGCTTTTTAAGGATGTTACAATGAGATAGTGATGTTTAGTATTTTATGTACAATGAGATTATTCTTATGGTGAGGAAAAAAGCTAATTATCTTTCAATATTTTATTTGATTTGATGCTTTCATGTCACGTACTGTATGGTGTAATGGTATCGTACTTTTGAAGTTTGCAAATGTTTTTTTTAACCCTTGTGATAATAATAATAAGTTATATTAATACAATTGAATCAGAAATATTTTCTTTTTTCTCACTAACACTGTATATTTCTAAAGAGTAATTCGGTTATTTTAAAATATGTATACTTAATGTTTGATTCTTTTCTGCTTTAAACTTGCCTCAGACAAAACACATTTCCCCCACAAATAAAATAATTGTCTTATCATATTAAGATGTATTGTTATCACTATAAATATTCTAACTTGTTTGATGTATATGTATTACTACGCATACAAACATACAATATAACACATTGTTCTGTACGTATGTGACAGATATGATGAATTAGACTTTAAAGTATTTTATGTCGTGTGAGAAGAAAGAAAGATTGGAAATGGTTTAATAAGTTAACATATTTGATTTTAAGAAAATGTATATCGGTTTAACATTTTATTTTTGAGAGAGACAAATAAATTATATTTATTTTAAGTTAAAGTACTTTGTGTCTGCGTCTGTTGGATGATTATTGTTTTAGCCAGTAGGAGACGCTGTTGCAAAAAACTCATGACTATCATTATAGATTGTCCTCTGTGGTTATGACTGTCAAAAAACAGTGTCTTTCTTCTCCCTCGCCTCTTCTTCTTCTACAGTCCAAACTTCCGGCAGCCTCCCTTCTGTCCCCACTGTCCTTCCCACACTGTCTGAAGGCTCCCACTCAGAGGCTGGAGCAGTACTGCGAGGCTCTGGAGGAGCTGGGTGGGTTAAACCCAGCAACAGACTCTGCCCTCTCCACCCTGAGACATGCCCAGAAGCATGGCGAGGACCTCAGGGCCAGTGACCTCATCACTGGATGCCCGGTGAGATTTCAAGTCCCATTTAGACAACGATTATTTGAGTACACCTGGTCAAGTCATAATAACAAGGAGAAATATAAAACAATATACATTTAGAGGATGTCTATGTACCAACATTTAAGAGACACATTAGATTAGTGCTTTTCATTATATTCATTAGATTTCTTCCAAATACTCTCCCATTACAAATTCCAGTCATACCCAGATTTTCTTGTTTTAAATCTTGCCTGTCACACGGCACACAAATATTCACACATACTCACTCCTTTAGACAATTGAGTTCTTGAGAATTAGGTTCTCAATATCTTTGGGGACTATGGGATGAAACCAGAGTGGTTGAAGTAAACTCGACCAAACACAGGGAGAACGTTCAAACACCACATAAGCTCCTTACTGTGAGGCAGTCGTGATAACTTTAAGTATTACTTTATTGATCAAGTTGTGTAAATACAATTTTTTTCTTTTTTTTAAACACAAAAATAATTTCAGACAAAACTGTTAGGTTCCCTTCAATAAAATGTTGTCGTTCTTAAATTGTATTTTATGTATTAGAAAGGTGATTTCCTTGTTTGTCAATGTGATACACTATAAATTAAACCACATTTAAACTAAAACAGTTGCAGCAACAACATCTTGAGATTTTACATCCAAACACAAAGTCTGTAAATCTATGTGCCAATATAATAGTAAATGTTTAATTTCAAATTAACATCTATCTGAAATAAGCATACCTACACACAGAGCTCCTTATGTTACACTTATTTTTTACACATCATTACAAATCTCTTTGTTAAAGGTTCCTTCTTTAGCGGCAGAGAAGTACTCAGGTCTGCCTCTCACACACACAGGCACACACTCAGCTCTGCTAGCCTCCCTCTGTTGAGCCATGGGAGAGATTACCGCAGCACAAATACTCCCATTGAGCTACTTTGAATTAGACTGCAACAGCTCTCCAGGTGAATTGACCGTAAGCACAAGTGGCTGTGTGTGAGTGTAAGTGTGAGTACATGCATATATGAAGCAACAAGACAGGTTTATGACCACCTGAGTCTCTTTTGTAAAGAACACGCCAGGTTGGATATTTTAGCACTTGCTGTGTTTCAAGTTCTCATCTCAAGTGAGTGAAACACAGTATCACGTTGAGTTGGAAACTGCATGTGAAGCATCACTTATATCGACCTGCAAATCTGTAGTGTTTTAAAAATAATGTCCTTCGTCACTGGTTGCTAGTAAATTGTCTCTTTAAAGCTGATGTGAGTGAAGGCTGACAGAATGTTTTCAGCCATAATTCTCACAGACTTTCATTGTTTTGTTTAATATTAACTGGTTATTGTGGACAATTTATCAGCTCTCTCTCTGGGCAGAGAAAAGTCTAAAACCTGTTAAGAAATTAAGCTTTTAGCAAAAGCAGCAATTATAATGACAAAGAGATGACAATAGATGACGGTCAAGCGATAATACCGACTTGTTGTCAACTGTAGAAAGAGGCCTTTGATCTTTGACAGGACTAGTCATGTTTGAATCGTTAGAAATGTGCTAGCCTTCTTCTTAAACTGGGGTGTCACACTCAATCACACAAGGGCCAAATCTTTTGGCACTTTTGGTCAAATGTAGTACAAGTTTTTTATTTTACGAACTCTCTTTAACAGTATCAAATTCCTTTACTTTAAGTCTTTATAGGTCAAGATATAACCATGAACATTAGTCTGCTTTAATTCTTAGACAACCATCTGGTGGGCCACGTAAAATGACTAGGTGGGCCAGCTTTAGCCCTCGGGCCTTAAGTCACATCTGAAAAATTTATATATATTTAATGTTTTTCCAAATCCTCTCCTGGCATTCCCAGGCAAACTGGAAGATGTAACCATATCATTTTGTACTGGGGTTTTCTCCCAGTTGGATATGATAAAATTGACCAAGAACCTTTCTCCTTTTCCGAGTCTCTGCTGGACGACTGAGCTTAACACAATACAGAGTCCAGAGAAAATATTTTTAGGCCTCTTGTATACATAGTCTTGTTGTTTACCCATAACTTCAAAACTCATTAGTGGAAGTAGGATCATCAATTTTATAGTTTTACCTTTTAGCACAGCTTCTTTTTCCACCTGTACATACTGTAGTACATACTGTAGTATCGACTGCGCTGCATAGATCCTTCATGTGCGAACAAGACAACAATATACTGGGACCAGTGGGGGGGTGTAATTTAAATCAAAGAACGTCAAATTTTAATGGAATTAAAACCATATACATTTGTAACATAATAATAAGGGGGCACAAAAGGAGGAAAAACCCTGTGAAGTTTAAACAAGGTCGAACTTCCATGAAATGTATACCATGATGAATCAATATTATATACTCTCTTCTCTCCTTCCACTCTGTCTTTTTTTTAGTTAATACTGTTTTTTTTAGATACATTCTTTATATCCTGTTAACGTCGGGTTAATAAACTTGTCTTTCTGAAAAAAAATATAAATACAAGAGACAAATAAGCAGGGTCAGAAATATTACAATTATATTTAATTAACAACGAGTCATCTTATTTCCGAGGAAGTCGATGGTTATTTATTTGGTTAATCTGCAGTAATGTCATCCACTGTAACTTCAGATGAGAGCAGCAACTTCATGTCTTCTGTGCGAGGCCTCGGGCTGAGCCTGAAGAGAGGATAAGTGAGATCTAACTCGTGTGTTTGAAGGTGTGTGATGTATTTTTATCAGATCCCTGTGGCGGAGCGCGGTGAACTGGTGCGCCAGGGTGAGCTGACGGTGTGCGGGGGAGCTCGCAGGAAGCGAGCAGGGATGAGGAATGTTTTCCTTTACCAGCATGTTGTCATCTTCACCAAGCTGAAGAGCACTGGACCCGTTGGACGCTCCGCCTACAGTTACAAGCACTTGATGAAGGTGAGAACGTTCACTCACATGCAGCGCACACACACTCGTGTTTACACACACTATTCATTTTTTATTATCTCCTGCTCTGTGTTTGAATAGCTCAGAGGAAAATCCTCTTTCTCTATTGATTAAATTGAAAACAAACTCAGCCAAATGGAGTCTGCTTAATTTCCACGGCTTATTTGAGCAGAGGACAGCTGAGGGCTGCTGTGACTGAAATGTTAAATGTTTACGAGAAAATCTGCCTTTTTTGAAAGCAAAGTTGGCAATTTTTACATTATTATATTAAACTAAAAAAAACACACAATGAAAAACATGAATTCAATTGTCACTTCTTTTAATGACTGCACTTGTCACAACATTTGTTACTTATATAACCTTCAAACAGCCATATGAAAATGGTTTTCTAAAATGGATTCAAGTCTTTGATCTCTCTCAATATCCCACAGTGTCCCCAATCGTGTATTTTATGGATCACGCCAAATGTTTTCTTTAGCAAACTGAGACAATATTGTTTTGAATCAAATTAATTCAGGATACGCAGTTCATTGAGTATGAAGTGTATCTGAATCCATCTTCTGGACTTGATACTAGATATTACAAACTTCTGACCTTTATAAAAGCTTTATAAAATATTATACAAGTTGATACTCTTTTATTTATTTTTTACTTGAATCGACTTGACTTGACTTAATATTTTGTTTCATTGTAGACGGGTGAAATGGGTCTAACTCAGAGTGTGGGCGAGGAGGGACTGAAGTTTGAGATGTGGGTGCGACAGACTCCTCGGATCAAAGACTGTGTTACGCTACAAGCCCGGGACAAGGAGGAGAGAGAATCGTGGACTCATGACATCGCTCACCTTCTGTGGACACATGCCATTAACAACACAGGTATGATGAACGGATGCCCAGAGATCCATTGTCACTATAACTCCCAGACTGTTTGAGGGTATTTGGCCTTCTATCAAGTATTGTGTTGTAGTCTTGAATTAAAATAACACAAATATAAGATAATATTTAAATCAAACAATTCAATTCATAAAATCTTTAAAAAGTTATTATACACTGAGATAATAGAAAAACAAATGGTATATAATAAAATATTGTAAAGAGAGGAATTAATTGTTGCATCTAGCATGTGCTGGAGCTCAGAGTGAGTGTGCGTATGTTTGTGTGTGTATGCATGTGAGTAAGAGTGTGTGATTGTGTGTGTGTGTCGGTGTGTGAGTGCTTGTGTGTGTTTGAGTGAAAATGTGTCTTCAAAGGAATTTGTAAATGTGTGAGTGTGACTATGTGTGTGAATATATGCGTATAAAGTGTGCATGTGTAAGTTTGTGTGTGCATTTTAGTGTGTGTGTTTGAGTGTGTGGCTTGCGTATGAGTGTGTATAAGTGTGTACATTTTTGTGTGCACCAAAGTGTGTGCATGTGTGCTTGTGTTGTGTGTGTGTGCCAGGGGTTTGTAAGCTGTGTGTGTACCATGTATGTGTATGTGTGTGTGTGCTGAATGTGGATATGACAACACAAATTCCACACAAAACCTCAATTGTCTTCATCTCTGAGTCTGTGCTTGGCGACTTTTAGCACTTCTTTTCACCAATGAACACTGACACAGGATCCCCATGATGGATGATTAGACCCCATCCTCCCCCTCAAAGCCTTATTTTAAAATAAGGAATATGAATTGAGGAATTCATAAGTATGTTAAGCAAAGTTTATCTTTGAAAAAAAAAATTTAGAACCTAAAATCAAAAATGAAAGGAGAAAATCTTCAATTTCTGCCTGTTGTTATCTATCATAGCCTCAAACGATCTTTACAAATACAGTTGCAAATTATGTTGTCAAAAAAGGTTTCATATTCAACTGCAGGAATCAAAGCAGTAAATTATACAGAATCATCACAGGAACAACTTTTGGCTATCAAATTCCATCATTTAAACCCTTCGTCTCAGGTTGACTTCCTGTCGCTGGATCGAATTGCATTAACACACAAGATCAGGTGTTCTCAGACAATAAAACAGAACACTGAGACTGTCTTTTCTGTCCACTTTAACAAAGAACCAGACAAACCTCCCAACATAAACAAAAGGAGGTGAAAAAAATTCACGTTCCATTGAATTAGAGATGTTTCTCTTTGTTGAAAAATGTGTAAGTTTTTGCTGCTTTTCTCTTCCTGGTTTAGAGTTGTGTCTGAAGGAGTCGCTGTGCATGGGGATCTCCAGCAGGTTGCTGTTGGATGCAACAGGAAACCAGGAGATGGACTCTGTCGGCAGCAGCAATGACAGAGGTACAGTAGGATCACAATCATCCACTGTAGTTTAACTGAGATAGAATTTTTCAATATATTGTTTATACCCAATCAGCTTACTTTTATTTGAAACTACATTTTTATTGTTAGTGTTATATTTCCCTTATATATGATGATTAACATACTTGTCTTCTGGATTTGTAAAAAAACAAACATAAGGGCTGATCTTATAGTAAACATATTTATATTATAATGCAAACCATATAATGAACAAACATAAATAATTATAATGTGAATTAGTACGCTACCAAGAAAAAGCATTTTCCTTCTGCAACTTGTTTGTTATCTCAATCAAGTATGAACCATGTGATCGCCCCCTAGTGTTTAGCCGACCAATGAACGTATGAGTGCTGTTTAATCACGGAAGACAAATTCATGATCAAGTTAAAAAATTTAAAGAATTGCACAGCGCTAGTTTCCAGTTACTACCATGAATCTCATTGATGGGAACTGATTTTAATCTGTTTGTAAATCTAATTGGGTGTAAAGGCCACCCCGTTGATCCGCCCATTAATGGTCGTTATTACGGGCATGAAAGTTGTCCCCCAAAATATTTCCTGTCACTCACAATGTGGCAACCAGTTCCCTTTACTTTCAACTGTACTTGAGCAAGGTATTCAATACTAGTAAGTTTTGAACATTCAGTTTTAAACATTGCCAGAGACGTGTTATCTAGAGCTCAGTTAAAACAAAGTATCAAGGACAAGTGCTTCAACTGCATTCCCAAAATCCCTCAATTTTTTTTTCGGAATGGTCCAAACATGTGGCGTTTTAATGGATGAAAAAGGTTTTTGCTCACACTGGTTAAACTAAAACATTTTTTTTTACAACTAAATATTTGAAATTGTATTTATATAAAAAAGAAGAGACATGTAACAGTAGTTTCTTAGTTAAAACTATTTTGTGATGAGAGTTCTTTACAAAATTGGAATGCCAAAAAACGTTTTTTAAAAGACAGTAACTTTCTTTCATTTGAAAAGACTACTTCTCAAAACTTTTCTAAAAATGTCACACCCTCCAGTTGTTTTTAAAATCGACACTCAACTGTCAGAAAGATGAAAAAATAAGTTAAAAAAAACACTGCATTGAAAGAGCGAAATAAAAGTATATACATGTGCTAATGAATGCAGTCCTTGCTATTCAACTTTTACAATGGCTCAATACTGCTCCGTCTTAACTCTGGTAACATCCAGTTTGGTTTATTGTTAAATTCTTCTTTCAGAGTTGAACCAGATGTGACCATGAGATTATAAACAGGAAACAAAATGAGTCTTGCATGTATGCTTCTCTCCGCCCCCTCCCCCAACCTTCTCAACTCAAGGTTTTGTTCAATTTCTCACCCTCTGGCTACAATATGAATCTTTGATATTTGCTTTCAACTAAGAAATAGTGAAGAGCTGCACCTAAATAGAATACTGAGTTGAGCACTGAAACGAAAATAGATTTCACTTCTGCTTCTGATCAAAACCTGGCACAAAAGTCATTTCATCACACCCTTAACACGGCCATAAACAAAGAATACTGGAAATCTGCAACCGGAGTTTCATTATAAGAACTTCTTAGGTACCTGTGTAGGGCAGCAAGTTTATCATTTAGAAGCAAAGTACATTTCAAATGTAAGTTTGAAGAGTGTTCTTTAATGCGAAACAACTCTGTGACCCTGGTCTGTGAAAGGCCTTTTAAAAAGTGAGAGAAGTTTACTCAGTATTTTTTATGTATTACTCCTGACCCTGCTTCACACGATCTGCCAATAGAGGTCACATTGCATGGGAATAATAAAGGTATTATTTCAAAGTTTTTACACACAGATTTACTGTAGTTTGTGCTATAAAACATAGTTGTAACATGTAATTCAGCTTATAAATGTAAGTGTAAAAGATGACATTTTCGAGACCACCCACATTAAATCATTGTTTCAGTTCAGTACCGCATATTCTCGCAGGACATGTGCTCCACCCCTGGGCACCGCTCGGTGTAATGCATACAGTTGGTCAACAGGGGGCTCATTGGTCACAACCATTTGGCAGTTAAATGCACGGTTCATCCCCCGGGAGGGAAAAAACTGCTCAAATTCATTGTGCAAGATGTGGAAATGCCTTCTCTCACTGACTTCTCCATCTGCCTGTGCCATTTGATTTGACGGATAAATTGTTTAAATGCACATTCAAGATGTGGAATTAAAAAAAAAAAAACTTCCTGATGCATTTGTACAACCTGTTTAAATCTTCAGTGCACAGCAGCTGCTCAGACTCATCATCAGTCGGCAGTCAAAAGGAAGGAGGATCGCCAGCTTCTGGGAGGGATCCCAGGCGGAGCTCAGGGTCCACAGTTTATTCACAGGTGGGGCGCCTTTTATATATCTTCTCACTATTTAGAGTCACAACAACATAGAGAAAATATACATTAGAGCTCAAGCTAAGTAAGAATGTGTGTGTGTTACAGAAGTTTTTTCTTAGGACCAAGATTATATTTTTTAAGTTTAAGACAAGAAGATGGGATAAGCTTAAGGGCCCCGGAACCATATTAGGACAATAAGTAGAATGTGAAATGATCAATGTTCATGATGAGATTTTTTTAATCTACTTCATACAAATGTTTTCAAATGTTTCTAATAATGTTTCTCGTTCTCCTTTTTTTCTATTTACAAATATACACACAGTAAAATCAGTCACACATATACCAGCTATTGTGTTTTAAAGTAAAAATAAAATGTATGTTTTTTTTTCTTTACCTTTGCTCACTTTAACTTACACATATATTTAAGCCACAATTTTACATTTTCTTTATAATTTTACAGAAGATACATGTGTAGAATTTTCTTTGCTACCATATCTTTGGAGTTTTTTTCATTCGTCTTGATGGTGCTAATATAAAAAAATCATAATTCTTCAGTATGTTTTCCCTCTAAATGAACATATTTGCTCTGTGTGACGCAAAAGACCAATGTAATACATTTATTCACATGAATGTGGTGAGAAAAGCAGCTGCCACTGAGCATTCTCTCTCAGAAGGTTTGAATTTTTTCCATTACCCTTCACTCGTTTCACTGTTCCAAGTATTTAAGTCATTGTCAGATGTGCATATTTGAAAAGTGAACCTTGCAGAAGTTTGGCAAGGACTTGAAACTGCTAAAACATCACCTGCGTCTTTGAAGTCTTTCAAATCAGAGCTATTATTTATTAAAGGGGTTGTGTTTGAATCGCTTGTGACTAAACCAGTCTTACAGTCAAGGCCATGGAAGCATTCGCTGACGGCATCAACTAGAAGGTCCCTGAATGTTTCTCTTCTCGTTCTCACGATTAACCAGTATTAAGATGCTGCTCCATCCTGGCATCCACAAAGACTTGTTTATAAACAAAAGACGATATAAAAATGGACGTTGTTGTTTTCTCGTATTCTGCCGCCCCCATCTGATATCTCAACGAACCAGAGGTTACGAGAGTCCATTATTACATAATAATGGCTTCACTCCTCCTCCAGCCAGCTGTAATCACTGCCACTTTGTTTATAAAACAAGTCCCTAGGAGGCGGAGACTTCTTTGGTTGATTATGTGCGGTGACAAACCGCAATGTTTTACCAATCAAAGCAGAGTGGGTGTGGTTATGGTAAACAAGTAGTAAAGTATCTCCATAAGAACAGTGTTTTCCGTGGGCGGGGCTTAAGTATGTATTCTAATGTTAATATTTGAATGAAGAGAGAGTTTTGTACAAACAGACACATACTGATTAGTACAATAGATGTCCAAGATTATTAGACTTTTTAAGAGACCCCTAAATCAACACATTATTTGAACTTTAAGTATATATTTTATGAACAAAATTGTCCGGAAAGTACCATTTCATATCTCATGTTTGCAGTGTTTTTCTTCTTCATGTTTATGAACGGTATCTGTTGGTGAATAAACTTGATTACACATGTTTCAAGTAGAGATGTTTTCCACTCCTATACAATGTGAGCTGAAAGGACGCATGAAAATTATGTTTATGTATATTGAAATTATTATTTACCTCAGACTCTTGCCACTTTAGAGTGATTTTAAAACCTCTGTATTATTAAAAAATCCTTTACATATGAATATTTGCTTTGCAGTTGAAAATAATATGAGAATCTGATTAAAAAAAAGGAATACCTGCATGCTTAAAGATGACACACACACACACACATGGTCACACACATAAGTACACATTAATCTCCACCATCTAGTCAACACAGTATAACAGATTGACAAACAGGCTGTTGAAAACCACATGCACTTATGTAAAGCCCAAATAAACACACAAAAGCACACACAGGCACATATTTCCTGAGATGTGTGTTACACAGATAAAATGACATCTGTCTTCTTCTCCTCAGGGTCAGTCGCCTTCAACAAGTGTGTGACAAACACAAGCGTACGTTGATTTAAGAAAGACGAACATCCTTCAGGTGAACATTAATGACATTCAAATAAAGGGTTGAACAAGAGTTGTTTTTCTCATGTGAGTTAACTGACACACTAACAATATAAAAATGGTTTTGCATGATAGCAGCCTATAGTTAGTAGAGTCAACACAATAGCAGCTGATGAGACACAAGACTTTGCACTGTTGGTTTCTTTGATCTCAATTTTTGAAGCATTTTTGACAAACCTTAATGTCTTGATTAAAGATCTGATGCTTGATAGAAAATAACACAATATCACAACGACAATATATGTTGATTAACGTTGAATAACGCACTCAAAAAAAGGCTAGACATTAATTAAATAATGTTAAAGTTAAATAAGAGATAATCCGCTTAGATTTTCAACCTTAACACAGGATCGTCCAAATGTGTCCCTTCTGACGGGCCGAACCCTCCTTGAAATGAAATGTACAATATTTAAAACTAAAATGTTAATTGCAACTGCAATATTGACACTTTTTCACATCTAAACTTGAGACGTTTTTGTTGTTCGTTAGACTTTCCAATATTGTTTCAATAAACCTCAGTGTAAACATCGGCACCAGCTCCCAAGTCATTTTACTTGGTCTGGTCTAAAACTACATAAGTTTCACGTCAAACAATCTTAATGTCAAACATTGACCTGGTTTCTATTTGACTGATAGCCTCCATCTTTGTTTTCTCCTCAGAGAAACTGGTTCATGGTCTTTTCCAGACCCAGCATCTCCACGTCTACTCTGAGCAACGCTAACCGGAGCTGAAAGTGCAAGAAGTCAAAAGCAAGACATTTGGACTCCGCTTGAACCCTTCCCACATGCTTTTGTGCTTTTGTTTTCCGCCTTATCCCCTTCACCCTCTTAAAACAACAAAAATGCCCAGAGATTAGCCCCAGCAGCAGCTCAACTGCTCTCCTCCTGTTGAAAGCCCTCCGCTCTGATACCAACCCTAAGAGGGGAAAGAAAAACTGCATCCAAATCAGGATCAAATGCTCCGTTCACACCATGACAGGCACCAGCAGAGTTGATCTTCACTCCGCCATTTTGGATCTGCCAGTCTCAGTTGTTGGCAGCGTCACGTTGACACTAAAGGCACTCGAGAGACACAGTGTGTCCATTGTACGCCCCACGGCTCCCTACGAGGCCAAACCACTTGGTCTGAACCACTCTGGCTCACTGTACACATCACGTGCTGCATCTCAATTTAAACAGGAAGTAACGACTGACAGATTCGGTGAGAGTTTGTGTATCTAGAACATGTTGGGTGGTTGTATTGACTGAGTGCTGCAAGTCTTTGTCTGTGGCGGAACACCAATTACAAAAGAGGCATGATTGTATTTATGGAAATGATGGAGTGGTGGTCCCGGAACACACTGACACACACACACACACACACCGTCTTCTTATCTTTACAACACAGTGGAGCGCTGTTTAATCTCACTGGGACCACAGCAGGTCAGGTGGCTGAAACCACAGTATGTGCAGTTTGACTTTTTTGCATTGAAATGTTTTGCCTACAAGGTCACGTTTGTGTTTAGGTCTCATACGTGTCTTTCATTTCTTGTTTTGTAAAAGAGATGTTTAGTGCAATGCTTTTGATTTGTGATTGACTTATAATGTCACAGTATTTATCATCAAATATTACAATTGTAAAGAATAAGAATATACAGTATATTTTTCTGTAACTTTTTTTTATCATCATATGCTTTTTGAGTTTTTTATTGTTGTGTATAGCCCTGTTTACCTAAAATGACCATCTCATCCAAACAAAAACTGGATAACTTGACGATGGTATCTTGCTATGCTAGCTTTTATAACCAGTACAGAACCACCAGTTTACCTCTTTGTGAGTCCTATAATTGAGGATCTTCTCAGCAGTTTAACCTTTTTTTCTCCTTTACAATAAATAATCTGACAATGTTGAAGTGCACGTTTTTGTGTAACTGTAGTGCTGCAGCTCATCAACCACTTGTGTGACAGCCCAAGTGTGCAAACATTGTTTAAAAAACAAAGAATAGAAGAAAACAAAATTAGAAAAAAAAGCTATAAGCTGATATTACTTGAAAATGTTTTTGTTTTAATTAAGATGTACGTTTTTCCTTTTTATTTGAAATCTTGAAAATGAAACAAATATCTGGGATGTAAAAATAATAACAATGAACATTTTAGAAGAGATTTCAGGGAAACAAAATCACAATTTGAAAGATGTTCAGTAGCAGTCGTAAATACATGAAACAAGGCCTCCAATCCAACACAAAAAAACACCCTGGACCAGATTAATACTAGCGTTCACTTCGGACGCCACATATGAGGGCAGTGCCTCGGATCGGCTCGTGATCGCCTCCCTGATCGTTCATTTGTACAGATTGGCGCATAAGAAAGAAAAGAAAAGAAAAAGTTTTTTTTAGTATTAAACCTGACCAAAAAGTAATCTAGACATATGCATCTTGACAAGGGTCAGAGGTTAATCTTACTTTGGAAAATAAACTTTCCTTCGCTAAGATTTCAGACGGAGGAAAACTTAATAAAGTAATAAGTTCAAAACGTGGTCATGATGAGAGACTTACTGCATCTTGGAGAGGAAGACTTTAACATTTGAAACATGTTAGTGAGTCAGGAGAGTTGGGTTTTCACATTAGTTGACCTTTAATGTCTTGTTATTATTCATATCAAAAGTTTATTATTATCAAACTAAAAACCTTTCTAAAACAAGACAGTGAAAACAGACTTTTAAATTGTTTTATTTAATTTGTGCGGCCCCCAACCAATGCCTAATCCACAACCCAATGATTGAGGACCACCAACTTACTACACATGAAAAGTTTTGGGTTTCATTTGGGTACTCCCAGAAAATACAGGGCTTAATAGTATCTCAAAGATGTCCGTAGGTGTGAGCCTCTTACCACAAGTAGCTTATTTAAAACCATCAGGAAGTGACATCCAGCAGCTGCGGGAGGTCAAGCTTGACATCTGCGAATAGTCGCCAGACACAAGCACGTTTCATATCTGCACCCAAATTCAAAAACTGCAAATGGCTATTGAGCCGTTTCTGAATCGATATGTAATTTGTTGGCGTGGAGAAGCCTGTGCACTTCATCGCCTTTAGCTGTTTGCTACATTGCATTATATTGGAGGCTGCATAATGAACACCATCTTTCATTCCCGCCGCTGTATGGATTCTTGTATTTAGCATTTTAATACCACAGCACAGCCATATTGATACGAGCAAGGTTTTTCCTCTGCCCTTTACTTTCCCGATGTTTACATTCCTTAGAAGGAGAAATTCTTGTTATGCTTTCATGATACTAACATAAATGTTGAACTTCCATGTGTTTGGATTTTTGTTCTTTCTCTTAATCATTCAAAACGTCAACACAAACATACGTGTGTTTGTCAGCCACATAGTTGTAACATGACTATATTAATGTTGTGCAGTGTATTATTTGTGTGAGTGACCCTCTTCATAACCTCAAACTGAAGCTATGTAACCTCGAACTACTGTAATTGGTGTCAGATCCACAGTTAAAGTCAGCGGTGAGGCTCTGGCCTCCCGAAGAACCCAAACGATTAGATAAGTGGAGAGCAGCGCCATATCAAATAGTTGCAGGGATCAAATTCTCTGAGTGTGGGAGGGCAGTTGGTGTGTGTCCATCTGTGCATGTGTGTTTCATAGACATACAGGGAGGAATGAGAGATAAAGGCTGGGCAGTGTGTGGTGGAGAGAGGGGGGCAACAGGAAGGGGTCGAGAGAAAAGGAGCGACGGAGAAGGACAGGAGACAGTAGGTGGGAATGATGGGAAATGAGCGAGGGCGAAGGGGCAGACGGAGAGAGAGGCACAGTGGAGGGGAGAGGAGGCAAGAAAAAAAAATCACACAGGAAGAATAGAGAGAAGGGCTTATAGAAAGAAGGGAGACACAAAGTGGAGTTAGAACTTTTCTTCCACCAATGAAGTAGGCAGCAGTATGGTCGGAGGAGAGAGAGCAAGCGGGGTAAAAAAAAGGGGGGATGTTGACAAAGCAGCGAGACTGTGGCAAACAAAGAGAACGTGAAGAGAATGAGTCGGGGGAAACATCAAAGGGATTTTTCAGGCCTGGTTACCGGGACAACAGACATTTGCATGCGATTAGCTTTTTACATCATATTAAGAAGGGGTAGAAGGGAGGGAGGGGTGAGGGTGGGAGGGAGAGGGGGAGAGACAGAGAACTATAGATCATATACACTCAGTATGAAACAGAGTGAGGGCGGGAGGAGAAGAAGCAACGCTGGTCATCTCATGCGGATGAACTGACTCGGAATCAGCCAAGTGTTGCCTTGACCTTGACCTTCGCAAGGTCAGATTCAGTGAACTTCTCGTGGACACCCTTGCTTGCCTGGTGGAGCCACTAACTATACAAAAAACACCGTACTTCATATTAGCTTATTTGTAAAAGGTTTTGTTGAAAAGATTGTGTTTGTTTAGGTTTTGTTTAACTGTGAAAATTCATCAACTATAAAAAAAAAAAAAAATAATAATAATAATAATAATAATAATAATAATAATAATAATAAAAATAAATAAAAATAATAAATACAATTTAACTTGCTTCATACTGTCTCTACAATCTTTTGAAAATAGTCAAGGGGAAGACGTGCTGTCTGCAACTCTCCTGAGACCCTGCATGTTCGTTCAGAGACACTTTTGCCCTTTTTAGCATCATCATGCTCTCTTTTTTCCACTCTGACCTAATGACACAACTGGGACCATCTTGTAGCAATATCACAACATTACACCCATGCCAGTGAAACACACAATTGCAGGGAATCTGTCATCAAAAATACCTAAACCACAAACCAGGGGTCATAGACGTGGTTCACATGGGCACCAATGTACCATCAGGGACCCAGAGAGAAGCCTGTTCCATTACTACATTAATTTGAGATAACGCTCATTGACATGTCTTGTTTCTTTGTTTTACTTTGACACTTGACTTGTTATTGCCACTCAGTTTTGTTACCTGAGTTTGACTAAGATTTCTGCACCTGTTGCTATGCCTCCTTAACTAATTAGCTCTTCAGCTGCGTAGCAATCTCTTCCCCAGCAACAGGCACCAGAGTGTAACCTTTCTCTTAAGAACGCCACCGTTTAATTCCTCTCCTGTTTTATTATTGGTCATTCATAGTGTTCACCTAGTGCCTGTTTCTGCTTTTTTGTCGTGTGAGTCAGCGTTTGTTTTTCTGAACGCTAAGATCTTTGTTTTGCTGTCGTCCTGAGTTTGATCTCTACCTGGTTTGTGGTTTGTTTGGACTTTACCTCAACCCAGAATGCAGTGTGTTGTTGCGAAACCTTTAAAAGTAGTGGTCCTAATATGACCTGTAAAAAAACGTCCTTCCCGGGCCTGACGCAAAGAATGAATCATAAAAGCTCAGTTTAACCCTGTCTTGACTGAAATGTACTTGTTTCTCATTCATGTAGGTTCTCATTCATCCTGGGCTGTGTAGGAAGATGCTTAACTTTTCATCTTGGATGATCTTTGGAACCACTTGGATACCTTTTTAGTATGCTAAACGATATGTTTCATTTGAACGTTTGAATATGTTTGTGACAGGAAAAAAACATTGAAATTAGATGTAAAACTGGAAGCCTTAAATACACTTTTTTTGCATTTTTGCTAACCACACACTGAAAATGTCTGTCCCAGTTTTAAAATCTGATCCAAAGGAACCGATCTTATAGTAGCCCTTCCAATCTCTCAGTGTCCTTGTGGTAGCTCGTGGCGTCTAAATCGTTTATAACACCTGCCACGAACCAACCACAGACTATAGTCCAAATTTGATACACATTACTAAAGACTGTAGGAATGGTAACATGAAGCCAACTTTCAACATATAAGAACATTTTTCAATAAAGGTCTCAGGAAGCTAAATGTCTTTTGGTTGCATCAGGTTGCATCTGAAAAATCATTTAATTCCTGCACTGACAAATATAACTTAGAAAAGCCTCAATTCAACACAAAGATATCAAACTTAAGCACAAATGTATTTCTCAAAACGAATCATTGGTAAGTGCACGTTGATCTGAATCAAACTGTAACTCATAAGACTAGCATTAACAGGTGGGTAAAGCCTAAGACAGCAGGTAAATGCGGTGGCTTTATCCCGCTGTCATTAAGCTAGACAGTGTTTCTGTAGATCCATTCATGGCCCGGAGCGTCCGTGCAAGAACCAAAACCAGATCAATAGTGTGTTCAGGAGCAGCTTGTTGATGTATGAATATTAATGCGTGGCTGTCTAGACACTGTATGCATGATTCTACGACATACGTGGACTCACATTACGTCATGTGGACTTCATACATCAGTGTGTCAAACCCTGCAATCACAGGAGCCATTAAACATGTTTCTGTGAGCACACACCCTCTGGCCTTTTACACATGTAATATTATCCTGCCATATCTCCTCCTCCTTCACTCACCCCTATCCCTCCATCAATCTCCCTCTTCTCCCCTCCTCTCCATCCTTTTCTTCCTCTCTCTGTCCATCTATCTTCCTCCCTCTCTTCCAATCCTCTTGCTCCTCATATCTCTCCACCCCTTCTTTCATCCCCTCCTTTATTTCCTTCACTTTGGCCTGCTCTGCTCTGTCTGAGTGTGTGTGATGCTTCAGTGCCCTCAGTATTGTGGTAGCATTGTGCCAGTAGGCGTCGCCGCGACAGCCGTTGTCACGGCAGCGGTGTGGGGTGAGTGGGGGGGTTAAGGGGTTGGAGTGTATTACAGTATCAATACTCTGACACTGCGACAAAAAAGGACAGCAGTCGTCGCCACATATCATTCCACCTCTGCACCCCTCCTCCTCTGTCTCCTCCTCCTCTTGTTCACCCCAAATCAATTCCTCACCCCCTCCCCTCCTCCCCCTTGATTGATTTTCTTCTATAACTCCCTGAATATGTACGTATTGATTTCCTCCCGCTCACCCTATCCCGTCCCTCACTTTTTTTTTCTCCTTCTCTTGTTTTCACTCAAACATCTATTTGATTTGATTCGACCTCCCCTTATCTCCCTTCATGTCTCTTCCTCTCCCTCACTCACACTCTTCCCCTCATCATTCATTTCATTCCTTCTATTCTTCCCCTCACTGTGCCATCTCCTGTGCCCCCCTCACTCCTCTTCCCATCACACCTCCCTACTCGTCTCCCTCCCTCACGGCTATTTTTTTGTTGTTTTTTTGGCGTTTTTGTGCGAGTGTGTGTGTGTATCTGTCTCACTCACTCTATGCATATTAATTGGTGCATTTCTGCTGCAGCACACAAAACAATCAAAGCATCAGGGGCGGGTGGTGATGCCATTGTGGCAGCCGCTAACACGTATGTAGCCGAGCACCAACACAAACAGACACACACCTCGGCAACAGAAAATGCATGCATTTATGCACTTGTAGACACATATATAAGCCGCTGACGTGCAGAATGGGCCTTTGAGTGTGCAACAACACACACATAATCATGCACACAAATTGATTTATTATGTACACACAGTGGGACAAGCACACACCGCACATATGCCAGTGACTTTCAGGCACACAATAGCAGGATTACAACGGCTGATCCAGGAGATATGTCCAGTGTCAGCAAAGACTTTTGAGTTTCACAACAGCAGTTTACCTTCGTATGTTCAAAACATTGAAAAGCCTCAGGCCTTTTGAAAAGAAACACGGTGAACATTGGAGTCCAAGTACAGTAGTTAACAGAAATATGTTGAACTAGAAAAGTCCACACTGAGCAGCCAAAATGCAACATAGGGAGCGAAGGATTCAGATTCCTACATCTGGGTACAAATCTTGGTTATACAGAACCATCAACAATCTTTTTTTTTTTTTTAGATTAATGGACGAAATAGAAAAGATGATGCTGGCCACAGACTTAACTGCCAATACTTTCAATGATCAGACGCCTGATTTTATTTCTTGGCACAATTTTCAGCAGGGAGCAAGAACAACAAGTCACAAAGACATGTCTGCAATGTCGGTCGCCCTCCATTCGTTGAAGGAAAGGAACTTCGAAATTGGAATGTAACGTGGAGAATAAAAGTCCTTGGGTTCAAATGAACAACTCAGTGTACAGAAGAAAGTTTGCAGTTGTAGCAGTGAATTAGTGTCTCTACAATATCAGTGAAAGAATTTATCAGGTACAGGTGGGAAAATACATGACAAATACATATCTGTCATCATCCCGACCTTGTGACCTCTAACAGTTGTCTTTTTCACAACCACTGAAATGTCCTTGAGGATTCTTTCAGTCTGAATTTTTCAAGATTACGCCGACGTTAAAGAGAAGATTCCTTTGTATACTTTAAAATCTAGTTTTTTAATCTTTATTTTGCTTTGATACAGACTGACGAATTGTATTGTCTCGTTTTAAAAAAAAATCGGTTGATAGCAATTCTCGTGTGTGTTTCAAGATGGGACCTCCCACCATTGGAAAGGGTCTTTTTGTGTAGTCCAGTTTCAGTGTCTGACATGAGATCATGTGCAGGTCCTTGATGCTGTGATCAGTTGTACTGAATATTTGTGATTCATCTGTGTAAAGCAGTGGTCCACAACCCCCAGCCCTCGGACTGTTTCTGTTCTGTGAGACATTTGTTTCTGGGCACACAAAGAGAAAATAATTTATAAAAACTATTGATTATTAATGTCTACCGGGTTTTATTTTGGAAAAAAAAATCACATTTTCTCTGAGGTACATTTGGCTTGACATGTTTAGACATTTCAAGTTTTCTAAAAAAAATAAACATATAAACTAGCAATATGATTTATTTTAATGTTTTTTAAACAAAAGGCAGGTCAATGAATATAATGCCGACATTAAACTGGTTAACATTGTGTCACATCTTAACTGTATAAAAAGTGTTATTAACTAATGATCTGAGGTCGATAAACAACTGTCTGATACTGAAGTATCTAAAATATGTTTCTCTGAGAAGATCAAATGCTTCTTCACAGAGAAAGGGTGCATTTTAAAACAGATCTTTCACATCCATCCATTTTTCTTTTCCTCTGGGACACCTGTAATGTAACACTTGAAACTTTGTACAAGGGGTTCAACTATTGTGGGTTGCACGAAATCATACTTAAACAGGAGCTTAAAGCGGAGGAAATACATTGGTTGGTATGAACAAACTACAAAAGATCAATGACAAGTACATTTTAAAGTAACAATATTATTATTATTTTTTTTTTTAGAATCCCTTATTTGTCCCACGAGGGGAAATTCGGTAGTGCTTTTTACAGCCATTCACACATACTGATGGGGGTAGGCTGCACACCTGCGCCAAGTCTACCATCAGGAGCAATCAGGGTAAAGTGTCTTGCTCAGGGACACAACGACACAAGCTTGTCTGGAGCTGGGATTGAACCTGCAACCTTTTGGACTGCAGGCAACCACTCTACCATCTGAGCTATGACGCCATATTCTTATATATTTTATCATACAGTTGGTGTATTGTTGTTTTCTTGGGTTGAACGAATGTTTAAAGGTAAAACTGTCTTTACTGCTGGGATTTTCACTCTGCCAGTAAAATACTTTCACACAGTATAGTTTCATATCAGAACGCCTCTTTTTAATAGTTTCTCAAATCAGTGTGTTAGCCACAGGCAGATGAAACTTCCAAGAATAAACTGTTTCTCCGGCTCTGGAAAACAGACTTATTGATGTGATATATGCAGTGATCAAACCGGTGAAATATCTAAGAGTGGAAGATAGTTTTCTTAGAACTTTGTGGACTTTTATTTATTTATTTGGTGGCAGTAGCGCGGATGACAGCATTTCTCTGTTCCTGCTGGACGAGGCAGAGACGCGTCTTTATGCCCCAGTTTGAAATAGCTACTGTTTTAGTTGCCATAAATATTAGACAAAGTCTTCATTGAAAACTGTCCCCCCAGGGGAAAAGACAGAAGCCCTCAGACCAAAATACCACATAGCCCAAGATCACATAGACGGGGAGGCCTATTTAAACATGTTTATAGTAAAGCAGTGGTTGATTCACCACGAAAAAAGTGGATCACAGCTTTTTACTATCAACTAAGCTGCAACTATGTTTTTATTAGCATGTTTTTAGAATTAGAACCATCGTCATTAATCTTATTTTTAAAAGCAAATTTAATTTGGATGTATTCACCCGTATGCAGCATAAAACTAATAGAAAATATACATCCACAAGTAGCTTTGGCCCAGAAGAAGCTGTGTGTTGATCTTGTCGCTCTGTAACGCCGACATGTCATGAGACGTGGTGAATATTAACTGTCAAATTGTTGATATTGGCTGGTTGGTGTCCTGGAGAGTAAATAAGATTGATGTATGTCATTTCTGTAAAACTCAAGAGTAAAGCTGCTCTACTGGTCAAGGTCACACACCATATCCTTTTTAAAGATCACACTTTTATTTGGGTCACCAAACGATATATTAATCAGGCATATTCATAATTTTATGATCCAAACAGAGGGGAAGAGTTTGAACAACCATTGAACTAAATGGGTTGAATTGAATGATCCTAACTACAATAGTTTATTAAATTGGTTTAAGGAACTTTCAATTTTAACACCACAACCTTTACATATAATTGTTGTTTGTTACGTAGGAATTTTGGGCAAAAGATAGATTTGTAATGAAGTTTAATTAATACTATTGTGTGAACAAATTTACAAAAAAACAAACACTTAATTGAAATATACCTAAGATTGTCCAAAGAAATGGCACGTGGGCCACATTATACATCAACAACCTCAATCCCAATTGACCAGTAGCCCCTAGAATAAAATACTTTTTTTTTAGTGTTTTGCTAATCTTGTTTTGGTTTTGCTGATTTGCCATTGATATTTTATCATATTATCAACTGACCACCAATTCAAAACAACTAACAAATGAAAATATATTTGAGTCATCCTCGTCTTAAGTGTCTCTTAGTTGTTAGCCATCATTATAAAGTATTATCAACCAATATAAAGTCTTAAAATTGACATTATACTAAAATTGGTAGTGCAAGTCACAGATAATGCTTTGGCCAGCTAGTGGCTGACTGCAGACATACAGGGGACCACATATGGCCTGACAAGAGGTCAGTTGAGTCCTCAGTTGTTCAATTTGTCAAATACGGAATTTACAACAGCCTAATAGGTAACTAATGATCATTGCAGTGAATAGCGGTTGATAAGGCATATTCATTTTTTTTTTTATTATTTACATAAAATGTTAATAAAAGCAAAAACCGCCATTTCTGTATTTAAATCAAGCTTTGAGGAAATGTTGATATTGAAACAAGGAATGAATGATAACATCAGGAATACCAAAAGTGCACATTCTCCACCTAATTTTAATGTGCTATTAAATGTTGCTTGCCCATCGACCTTATTTAAATGTGAAAATGTATTGTATTAATCACATTAAAAATGGTTTAAAAAAAAGTATCTAAATATATAATAAAATAAACAACATTGTAAATAAATAATATTAATTAGAATTCCCAATTTGGGTGAGACAGAGCAGTTTGGAGGAGCTCAGCACTCTCAGAGTGCTTTTCTAGTTTTTTGTTTGGCGCCCTCTGCACTTAACTGGATGAAAGAGTGCCATAAGATAAAACTTGAGCAGTGAGTCTGGTTTTACTGCGTCATACTCTGTGATTTTGCTGTTTCAAGATTACCAAACTATTATTTTAATGTGATAAGGCAATCTAATTTAGCTCAGATGCAATGCCAATAGAAAGAAGCCACATGGTTCTACGGGTTAAATGAGTTGAACATCTTCAGTCACCCTGGATCACCTGACCTCAATACAGCCATGTGTTTAAAACTTTTAAAATTACCACGTTAGCTCCTCTACTTCCATTACTTTTAAAGTACCTGGCGAACTTTATTTACGTCTTTCTTAAGTGCATCTGAGCTGTGAGCAGCCCTCCAGCCCAGATGCCATATTTAGGATCCAAGTGTGAGGAGATGTCAGTAAAATGGAGCCTGCGCTCATATTCTAATGAACATTTCCAACCTTCATCCCTCCCACTTCCAACCATTCACTCACTTCTGTACAACAAATGGACAGAAAAAAATGCAAGAGGCAAAGAGAGACAGAGAGAAGGAGAAGAAAGGGAGAGGGAGGAGAGAAGAGGGTGACCAAAGTGAGGGAGGAGGGAGGGGGAAACGGCGTATGCTTGTATACAACCCTGATTTCCATTTTTTTCCCAACTCGTAATGTATTTAATTCAAGTGAAACGTAATCATGACGTGTCGTGTCATTAATCTCCTCGCCGCCTCTCCCGTAAGTACACCGAGTCTTTACTTTCCACATATCTCCTAGAAGCCTGTTTATCTGCTCCTAAATAACCATCCACCGGCATGTTGACACTTTTAGACACATCGCTGATCAAACATTTCCAAAAATCGCATTTAAACGCCTTTTTTTTTATTCCTGTGATGCTTGAATAATGGCTTTTCGGCTCTTCCGCTCACTTGCTCAGATGCATGTCTGTCTAGTTTCTGGCTGTGTTTGGCATGTAGCATGTACGCGAGCGCGTGTGTCATGTATGTTGGCCGGTGTGCGCGCGCGTGGCCAACATGCGTGTGGCTCGCCGCTGCCTTCCAGAATACGTTTTTTTTTAAAAAGAGAATAAATCGGATTTTTTTTGTTTTAGTTTCCAGCGAGGAAACCACTTTAAAATGGTCGCAAGTGCACTAAAAGTCAGTGGGAGTCGCCCAGGAAAAAAGACAAATGTGCGTAACTTTAATCAACTTATATACGGAGTCGATTTAAGATGTTTGACGGGTTTTTTAAAACAGGCTCGTCGTTTGTTCACAACTTCTCCTGGCGACCCACGGATAGAGGTCATGTCGAGAACGCTTTTAAAGTGTATTTTGAACTCATTTGAGGAGGCTGCGATGAGCTTGACTAATTCTTTTGTTGCGCGGTGTCGTTGAGATGAACGCCGCCACTTTCACCTGCGCCATCCGACCCTCGGAAACACCAACCTTTACATCCACCTGGCTTTTACTACGATGTTTACTACGTTCCGTGTAGTTGTATTTGGCCACCTATGAGTCAGGAAGTAGCGTGACAAGTGTGGGAAAACCCCGCCACCGTCGTCGATATATAAGTTTCAACGCGAGGTTTAAATCCGCGTATTTGTCACTTTTTTTTTTTTTTGCTCAGCGTTGATCAAAAATGTCAGGAGATTGTAGATGAAATCCACGATGGCACTTTTCTCCCCCTCTCGCGTCCTTTGCCTGCTCGCTCGCTCCTCTTTCCCCTCCCTTAATCTTTTGTATAGAAAATTTAAGAACAAAATGGAGCAGGGGAGAGAGCGATAGATGACACGCCACCCCGACTTCCCCCAAACTACACTCTTTTATCACTCTGCGTTTTTGGGGTGACCGTGTGGAGCCAGGGCTGGTGTGCTTGACGAGGGCATTGTTTGTTGCTGGTTATTCCTTCCATTAATGTGCTTCTAATTGAGATGGCCGCGGGAGAGAAGAGGGGAAAGAGCGACTGAAAATGGTTGCACGTTATTGACGCACATCATCAGGGCAGGAAATTCCTCCTGAGATAAGACGCAGATGTGTCATCTCTCATGCCCAAAAACGCCTTTTGTGGATACGGGGAGATGTATTTGAGATCCTGAAATGCCCTATATTTCAAGCAAAATCTAAGACTTATTCTGCAGAAGTGGGTTGACACAGCTGGCGTGTCCTATAATCAGAGGTGTCACACTGACTCCTAAAATAGAAATAGTCCTTTAATAGAATCTATAATGATATTTTAACAGATTCTTTCACAATAAGGTCCTACATAATGAAAAACATTTTATTTCCAAGATGAAGGTTGTTACAATATGCCTTTGCTGCCTCTAAAATATGAAATTTAATTCTATTTGAGTTGAATACAGATTTTTGAAAGTACACTGTCGAGAAGTTTCAGGGGATCTTTTCAAAGTTTGTCCAGTTTCCTACTACACATTGACAAAGGGTGGCCCAGGGGCCATGTGAGGCCCTTTGACTGTATTTATCCAGCCCTCATGAGGTCAGAGTAGAACATGTAGAAATTGATTTTGAAAGCTCTTAAGATCATATTTAGAAAAAAAAGGTTTGTAAATATTGTATTGGCATATTTAGGTTTATTTCTTGTTGATCTTCTTTTTATTTCTTTTTCACTTTCTTACTTTTAAGGTTCTTTCATCGTATTTTGGTGTAACTTCCCTCATCTCTCATACTCCTCATGAAATAGATTATGTTTTTATCATTGCGATAGTGTTCCACATGGATTTAATTAAAAAGAAATCCCTGAAAGAATAACATGGGACCTTTTAAGGAATGGCACTCAGGAATCAAGCCACGTATCATAGTCATTCCAGGCTGTCAATGATGTAACGTTGATTTTTTGATTGAGGAATTGATGCTTAAAGTTTCACTGTCAGACATGGGTGAGATAGAAATATGCTACTCGCAATGTTATCTTTTCTTGCCGAGCCAAGCGTTGTTGGTAAGCCAGGTACACTGCTGTTATTTATTTAAAACTGACCTTTTAAGATTGAAGATGAAACGGACCCAAGTAGATAGACCGCCCATTTCTTTATCCATCCAGAAAAACATGATAATATATTGTTATGACATTAATAAACACGACATCAATAATAAAATGCTATTACATTACATTCTGAAAAAAACTGACGTGATCTGGACAGATATGGTTAATCTTTTTGTTTTTCATTATTTAATTTACACCTTAAGACTTATACTTTGACATGATTTGGTCATTTTTGCATTCTATTTTTTCCTTAAATTGTTTTAATTTGCATAAACAGTCATGTCAAAGATTACAGATTGTTGGTAGATTTCTTGCCTGGATTTAATTGTCTTAAAGTAATGTGAACATTTCCTTGTGGCTCGTGTGTAGCTTTTTTTCCATTCTTACTCAGCATCTGAAGTGAGTTGCGCTTAACTCTCATCTCACGAGCTGATGGTGAAAGCGAGCTTCAGCTGAACCACCAGCAGCAGTCGCAAGGTTAAGTGTCTTGATAGCATGTGTCAAACTCAAAGCCCAGGGGCCAAATCTGACCTAACAAGTTATCTTATATGGCCTGCCAGGTGGTTTGTAGTAGATTAATGTTAATTTCATGATCTGTAAAGATATGATAAGGGACAAAGATTATTGAATGCTACAATTATACAGAGCATTCCAATAACAGTAAACTGATAAAAAATACATTTATTTTGGGAAGGAAAAAAAACACAAAGATAATTAAGATAAAGTAACCTCGAAAAAATACATTAAAAAAATTAATTCTTGATTCACCTGAAAAACAATATTTGTTTATTGTTGTTACCTACCTTGACCTTTAGAACAAATTATTTTCATTCTCACATTGACTTTTATCCCTGGCATGTAGTTAGTGAAGCAATAGAATAAACACACAATACACACTAATTTATTATAAAATTAGTGGTTTGGCGTCGGTTTGTGTTATATAATTCAAGGTATTTATTTAGACTTAATATCTACTGGGTTGGTAAAGAAAGGATCAATGACATACAGAAAACATTCTGGCCATGTTAAAAACAATGAAAAAGAAAACAGTTTTCGCCAACATTAAGATAAAAGCAGTTCTTTCACTACAAGATGTATTATTTTAAATGGATTAATGGTTTGTGTGTTGGACCAACCACGAGAAGAGTTATACACCCTCAATTCAACTTTTGCCTTGTTCCACTTTGTAGGGGCCATGTTTTGGAAGGGAATCTTTCCTTTTTTCAAGCCAGTTCCTTCAGTTGGATCCTTCCCCGCCCAGCGTTATTGACCATCCCCTGTACTGACCACTGGTCCTGTCTCGCTACAAGCCCAGCAAAAGGTCAAATCATTAGAGAGCCAATACAAAGAGAGAGTGAAGGTGTCTAAAGAAACTAATAATTGATTGGCTTTTTGATGTTCGTGTCCAGACTGTGATATAATAATTGATATATTTGCCGACCGTGGATGCAGATTCAACTGCTGCAATATTAAACACGTATATTCTACATTAAGAATGAGCCTGTAGGTTTTCATTCACATTTGTGTGGCCTTACTGTGTTGGAGAAGAATTGTAGGCTCCCTCAACCAGCACCGCCTCCACCCCTTTTTTAGTGTACTTGAGGGGGCCCATACAGCCCAACCAGGTGGCTAAGCAAGAAAAAAAATATGCCGTGGAGATCAAGAAAGAAAGGCAGAAGTAGGCAGAGTGAAAGAGTGAAGTGAAGCACCAATCAAGTCTTCTGATTGATATAATTGGGTCATTAGTGCGCTGCGGGAGAGGCACCTGCTCGCCCTCACTTCGGCAGAATCTACTGCATTGTGAAATTTTGAGACTGTTGAGAGTTCTACTTGCTGCTCCGGATTAGAGTGTATTTAGAGAATTAGGCTTTACTTTAAATAGTGAAGCAATTGTTTTGAGGCCATGAGGTGAATTATAAATGAAAAGGTACGTACAATAGTATTCTTGTAGTAGATGGAGTTAACATGAACGGTAAGGACAATAACAATTCATTTAGTCAATAGAATCCAACCAGAAAATAAACTTCAGCCAAAATATATATGCATATAGATGATTAGGATGTTTTCATCAACTTTAAATGTAGATTCTAGATCCTCCTAGACAACAGGCATGATGAAGACTTGCCATCAATTTGCCTATATAACCTGAATAGGGATCAGGGTGTTTCTAGTTGGCACCTGACAAATAGGCAGCTTTACTTCATCGTCCAAGATTTTTTGCATCGAATTTAGAGATTCGTTATTAGACTTGAATTTGTCATGTGTCACATTCATTGTGTTGGTAGTCCGGTTAGAAATAAATAAATCTAATTTGAAGTGATTAAAATTGGAAGCTAAGTGTTCTCCCGGAGTGAACCTGAGTCCTTTCTGTGTTGAGTTTGTTGATCCTTCTCTTGCCTGTGTGGTTTTTCCTTCAGGAACTCCAGTTTCCTCCCCCAAACTAAAAACATAGAAAGGTTAATTAATAACTTGTTCATAGATTGTGAGTGTGTACATGGATGGTTTTCTTGTCAGTCCCAAGTAGCGCAAAAAAGACCTAGTTATGAAGAATAAAGGGAAAGAAAATTAATGATATTGAAATCATAGAACAGTTAGGCATGCTTTTTCATTTGGATTAACAGTTTACATTTCTACATTAAATCCACTTTCCAACCCTTCTTTATTGCATATAAATACAAACCTATTTGGAATTTTCCTTCTACTGTGCTGCAGAAATTACTTATTAGAAGCATTAATAAAGTAATGCTTCGTTCCCGTTGTTGGAGAAAATAAGTTTGAAATGTTCTTGTTTATGTTTTATCAAATATATATAATTAAAAAAAATGATATCATGACAAAATATTTCCCTGAAGACTGTGCGCTCATTGTCAAATAGAACTGAGATTTCTGGCCAATCCAGGCGCACAATGACCTATTTATTATTTACAACTGTGTAGTTATAAATAAAGTTGTCAATTATTCACTTGAGATATTTGATAGTTCCCAGTTACGTACTTATTTTGGGACATATATTCATAACCATCTAAGACAATCTTATACTTTCATGTTCACAGTCGAGTCCCAATTAAAATGGTACATTTCGTTTCTCTATTATTCTATTATTATACAATCATTTTTCCCACTCAGAAATAATTTCCTGTTTCTTATTGGTATCTGCAAAAGTATTAAATACATTTTTGCTAAGAATTGAAAAAAGCTTTTAGAGCACAGTGGATACAAATGTCAAAACATTGCGTGGGTTTTCTGCCCAACATTTCTAAGTCACATTTGTACGTCCGGATGTAATTTACAGCAAAAAAGAACAAAAATGTTTATACTCTTGACTTGTCATGAGTGTTTATGTGGATCCCATGTTATATAGTTATTACTCAGGTTGTTACGTAGTCTGATTCATGTCACACACTCTCTGACGTGCACTTAAAGTGAAGTGTCTTTGAAAGTCCGACTAGAAGGAGAACACATGCACTGTAAATTTCCCCAGGGTATCACCCCGTGTTACTCTATTCTATAAAGGTTCTCACATGTCTCTTATATGTGCTTTCTGTATTCCACAAGGGGGGCGCAGTGTGGGGTGAGCCGCCCTGGAGCTCCTGGTGAGAGCCTTGCTCAGTGGCACTTAATGGCTCACACAAGTGTAATTTTTAACAAATAGATTTGTCTGCTGTTGTCATAGTCGGGATGTTTGCTTGCTTCAGTCCGATTCCTCTCCACCGTCGTTGCTCAAATCAGTGGAGCCAGCAGCGTTTTTCACCCCTCATTGGTCCAGACACAGCATGACCCGGTAACTCTAAAGGAGGTTCTTGTTTCCTTGCTGAGGTGCCCTCACTTCCATATTTGCTCACCGAAGATTTGGTGAAGTGGCACCGCTCGCGTCTCAGCACTTAGTGAGAGTCAAACATATAAGGTTCGGGGGAGGGAGGTTTATCTAGGCCAGCGAAATACACTTTATATTTAAACAAACATTTCATAATCTGCCCCTCCAGTATCTGATGAAACACCGAACAATGTGACATTCTCCAGTGCTTTGAAAAAAAGAAATACAGTCGTCCGGATGTCGTCTGAAGAATTTGATGTGAGTGAAGCCAATAAATAATTTGTTGTCTTTACGCTAAACAACAAGCAAACACACTGGATTTGATGCAAGAACAAGAACATGAAGAGGCCTGAAAAGAGAAAACCTGCATGGTTTAGTCAAATGTTGCAAGTTATTTCAAAATTCTATTAAGGCACAGCACGTAATTATGAAGAACATTTATCGACATCGTCAAGAAACAGTAGGAAACAATCTTCCTTTGAGCATCAATTGACACTCTACCGATAAATATTTAAAAGTATGTTGGAGTTAGTCGTAACATAGGCAAACAAGTATATTTGATTTTACAACAAAAGCACAAACAGTGACAAAGCTATGGCTCTCTATTCTTGATGTAAAACACAAAAGTCAAACCCATGGTCCTAGGGCCCAATCCAGCCATGAAATGATTTGCCCCAAATCAAAGCAGATTGATGTCCATGTTGCTATTGCATCTAGTAAAATATCAGTGTTTCAGATGAACCAAAAAGCAATTATAATTTGCATAATAAGACTTTGAATCAATTAAACCTCAGATTCTTATGAACCATACATGTCTTCAGTGCCATGTCAAGATGATATATCTTTGAAATGGTCAAAACACATCAGAATGTACCGAACATGTCAATCGGGTTCAAGAGAATTCCTAGAACTCCAGTGGCATGACTTCCCTCCATCCATGCTGGATGGATAAGAGTAAAGAGAGGGAGGACGCAGGGGGAGAGAAAGTTGGAAAGAAATTTAAGGGTTCAGGGAAAGGTGAACTTAAGGAAATGAAAACCGTCTGTGGGGAAGTTCGCCACGTGACCATGTGATAAAAACCACTGGGCCAAATTATACAGTACGGCACACAGAGCGGTCTTTGCTCTTCTCCGACCGCCGCCACTCATCCTCGAGGCTACGCATTCAAAGTATCACCAACACATCACAAAGGAATTACCACCTCGCGCACATGAGCACACTTTGAATTCAAATTCATTCAATAATGATAATAATGCATTCTAAAAATGCTACACTGTAAGTTCATTAAAATGGCAAATAATGTGAAAACCCGACTCGCTCACATGTTTCAAATGTCATGACCATGATTACTTTATAAAGATCTCTATATAATATCTCGATGAATGAGAGGTTACGAGAGCTGAGTCCATTATGATGTAATAATGTGTTCACTCTTTATACAACGTGTCCCTTTGGAGGCAGGGACTTACAGAATTGATGACGCAGGGCGACAAACCTCGACACTTCAACCGACACCAATCACCGAAGAGTGGCTGGGGTTATGTTAAAAATATTTTAGATTTAATCTCCAGAAGGTAATTCAGCGGCCGGGGTTTAAATACGTGTTCTAATGTAAATATTTTAATAAAAAGAGAGTTTTGTACAAACAGACACATGATACAGTACAGTACAATAGAGACACTCCAAAAACATTAGTATACAGTTTAAGACCTTTTTAATTGTTTTAATAAATAAAACGTCTCAGTACAAACAGATTGATGAAAATTTCTTGTCGCTGACTACACAGTGAGTGATCTGACTTAGTGCCTGACAACGCCCAGAGCTGCCATATATACTTAAAGGGTACTTCACAAACAGAGTACTTCCTGCCCACACATGCACACAAACATTAAACTTCCACACCCTCACATTTATAATTACGATGTGTAGCATCTCAACATGTACGGACCTGGCTCTACATCACTTCATAGATATTTACATAATGACATCAAAACAAAGCCCAAATAAACTTGTCTGAACACATCCTGCTCTTTGAATCTCTCCATGATTATTTATCAGCGACTCACACAAAACTCTACCTTTTTAGGTTTATTAATAGGGTACCTTTTCCTCAAATATAAAGAAGACATTTAAAGTCAGTCATTGTTTAATATCTGTATAATAAGAGCTTTGTGTCAAATACCGACAGTGCTGTGATGGCAACAACCATAAGACACACACAGACTATATGTTGTTAAACTGTCATTATAAAGTCAGTTGTTGTTGTGACAGCAACTGTTGAATCCAGTTTAATCTGGACCTTGTAGTTACATGTCAACACTTATAAAGGTCTCTAAAGTGGAAATCCTGCTCATCGGTTCCCATAAAACATATCCAAATCATGTCCTGGAAACACTGGTTGTAGGTTCCATTCTCATCAAACTCCTACATTGGAGATAAGAGAACATTTCTTTTGTATTTTCTTTGAGTTTTACATCAGGCGCACCATTTACATAAGCATTTTCATCAAAGCAAATCAGTCACATTAGTCTTAGCTTTGATCGAGAAGCAACCTCCTGAATGTTTCTCCTGCACAATCTTTTTTTTTAATGGGGAAGAAAAGAATATATATATTTGTAGTGATGGTGGTGTTGTTTACGTTATGACTAGTTATGAATTTCTCTACTGCTCCGTGTTACTGAATAATCTCAAGTTCCTGCTAGTGTTACCACAACCTCATTCCTTAACTGAACCTCGAGCATGTTAGCATCACATTTTGAATGGAATTTCATCATATGCTTTTCATTAATAAAAGAAATGATTGGTATTTCAGCTGATCTAGGAAAGGAGAGACGTTTGATCCCTGAATCCTAGACATCTTAGCTACTCCTCCTCTGTCCTCGCAAAACAAAAGCTGATAAATTAGTGTGCTGGGATTAAATGTATTTTCTGACGAAGTTTATATGTGTTGCCTCACGCGCTCTGCTGGATTCCAATCAAATTCCTGTCAGTCACCTGCCCCCTACACCTTATCCCCCCCTCAATCTATCCAAATTTGCCTCAATAGCTTGTCTACAGCCACGGTCACGGGGGAACAATGCGCTGGATTCATATGATAATGCCATCAGACCACGTTTCCTTTTTTTTTGCTGCCTTTGTATATCACTCTCAGTCAGATTTACATTTCTGACTGTTAAACATCCTCACGTCCTTTGCCCTGAATATTCACTCCACCTCTTCTCATTTTCTGCTTCTCTCTTGTTTTTTTTTTTTATTCTTCTCTTGTTTCCCCTTCAACCCATGTTGGCAATCACATGAAACCGCTTCCATTCAAATGGCTTCTGACTGTGACTTTTTTTTGGTTTGTAACAGCACCGTCTGTATCCCTCTGACTCTTTCTTTTCCTCTGTCTGCCTCTTTTTTCTCGCTTTTGCTCTTCGCCATGTTGGCAGGGCCCAATCTACCAGCTGATATCAGCATTCCCTGGCACCAGGCCAACTGGCAACACTGCAGGAGAGAAAGAAAAAGGGAGAGAGGGAGACAGAGAAGGGGGGAATGAAAGAAATTAGTGAATAATAGACAGAGGGAGCGAGCGAGAGAATAAGAGGGGGATGGGAAGGATCAGGGAAAGCAAGAAAGACAGAAGAGAAGGAGAGAACAACAATAGTTAAGACTGAGTGTGTGTGTGTGTGTGTGTGTATGATTGATGTGGTGTGATATCCCTATGAGTCATTGCCGAGCTAAAATGTCAACTGGCTACATGGCAATCTTTGTCATTCAGCCTCACTCCCTCACATAGACATATGCACAAATCAAACAGATCATGTAAACACATATGTGCAGGGAGAGCGCCACGTACACACAAATGTGGACAACACACCTGCGCGCGCAGATGTTCTATTGTTTTACCGCCATGATTGATGACCTTTTGTTTGGTTACGGGCGACTCTGCCAGCTCCAAACTCCAAATAAATGATTCAGAAAATCTCTGCATGAATCCAGTAAAACGCTCTGTTCTCAAATATTTGGGCGTGAGCTGGTATAGAAACTCAACTCCCTTTTCTACAAGTTCACGACCTTATCTGCATATTGTGTCCTCGTTTCATGATATTTGATAAAGGCGTGGAGCAAAAGTACCTACAGCAATATACGGAGCACAGAAATGTTGCTTCTTTTCTTTTGAACATCTTATTTTTGAGGTCACCGTTAAGTCGGGTCTCGGCAAAACACTCCAGGATTTTATTGTTCGTCGGCGTGTGTATTAAGGATGGAACGACACGTGTTTTTTCTAACTCATTGTTAGTGCTTCTAGTATTGAAATAAAAGACTTATACTGTTACTCAACTTCAGTGCTATAAACAGTTGCGTAAGGAGCGTCAAGATCAAGAGAACCACACCTGCATCATTACCAATAAGGGATGAGCCTAGATGCTGTGTGTGTGTGTGTGTGTGTGTGTGTGTGTGTGTGTGTGTGTGTGTGTGTGTGTGTGTGTGTGTGTGTGTGTGTGTGTGTGTGTGTGTGTGTGTGTGTGTGTGTGTGTGTAGTTTGTGTACACTATTTAAGTGCAGACTCACTGACTTAAGCCGGCTACTGTACGAGTGTACAGGAAGGGTGTGTGGGGAAGTCCAAACATTGCGCACCCATCCTGTTTGGGACAGTCCATGTCCTGTGGTATTGCACTTAACAGCTAAACAGACACAGATGCATTCTAACACTTTGGATAATCACCCCATATGGGCCGACAGTATGTTAGGAGCGCTGGGTGAAAGCATGCGGGCGGTAGAACAGGTGCACGCCACATTCAAGAACAGGCAAAACACCAACGCAGACTCAAGTGTAAGTGGAGATCAAGTGAAAAGTGCTTGTTACTGCAAGTCGAGATAAATTAGATCATTAAAATGATGTTTTTGACAGAGGTTCCACCTGTTATTATATTATTATTTGTATTCTTCACTCGTATATAAAAAAATAACCATCGTCTTACCTTTTGTCCCCAGAAGCTGCCAGCAGGTGGGCGCCACAGAAGGGTGAACCCCCTGGACACTAAAGTATGGCATTGCACCTCAAATGCTGATGGTAACGCTCATCTTTCTATCTAAAACTGTGAGCTAAAATCAAACATCATTAGGACCAGTCTTCTTATCACATTCTATGTGATGTTTATATTTGACTTTTTTTACAACATCTACTTGAAACATACTCCATGATCTGATGACTGACTACTAGGAATACACACTTCACATGTACTTCCTGTTTACCTACTGAAACCCTGCACCCCAGGATATGACAGCTGATACTGTATTCACATTTCAGAATAAAATTCCAAAATACATGTTTTCTCATTCCTAAAGATACATTACGAACAGTGCTGGTGTTATCATTACATTTTAGGAATGTTACAAAAACAACCAAATTACAATTTGAAACATTTTAGAAACTAGTCTCTAGTTCCTTGTGGCATAATGATTGGACAGTAAAACTATGAGTAAAGATAATAAAAGTATCAACCATGAAGACATACAGGAATGTTTTTTGTTTCGCACAAACTGTTTTCTGAGTAAACATAGTTTAGTTATCCCTATGAGTCATTGCTGAGCTAAAAATGTCAACTGGCTTTACATTTTTAGTCCTTTTCATGGCAGAAAAACAAAAATTAAAAAAGCGTCTCAAGGGGTTAAACAGGGGTGAATATGTAATCCAGTACCTAACTCACATTAGACGACTCCAAAGGTAATATGAGGTCAGTTTCATCAACATTTCAGTAAAAAGAAACTGCAAAACAAGGTCCTGTAAATAATTTATTTTACTAGATTATGTGGAACTCCAAGATTGTCTTATCTTCTCTGCACCCATTATTTAAAGTGTCTTTTTAAAATCTATAAAGTGCAAAGATATATGTGGCTAGGCAGTCACAGCATTCATGCATGTTATTGTTGGGCAGAAATTTAAATTAATAATGAATAAAGCTTGACATCTGAATTGTCACATGTTTATCTCTCTTAACATGTGCTTGTCCCTCTGTTTTCAGAAGTAGAGGATGGATTCCCCACCAGAGTGTGTGTCCGTCTCAGTTGAGCACTCCCATTCTCCCTCAACATTGCCCTCACTTGATCATAGTCCCCAGGCTTCACCCCTTAATGCCCAAATATCTCTGCACAACAGCACAGTTGCCCTGGCTGCTCAGAGCCCGGAACACTCCGTCCACAGTCCAGACACGAAACCGTACTTCCCCCTCTCTCCTTTCCATCTTCTCCAGGACAATACAAATCACATCAATGGTGGTGAAGAGGAAGACTTGGAGCTGGACGGGGTTCCTCTGTCTCCAACTCCTGCCGTGGCACTGTTTCCAGGAGGTGGACCTGAAGCAGGTTGCAGTCCAAGTTTGGACTCCTCACCCCCGAACACACCATCAGCACCACCGGTTGGGTTCGGAGCACTGGAACTGGCACTCGCTTCAGGGCAGAGTGGAAACTCCAACAATGAGTTGGACCTTCAACTCTTTCAGAAGGAGAGTCTTACAAGAGCACCACCTGGACCAGGAGGGGCATCACCTGCGCTGAGGTTTCCTTGTAATGTCTGTGGGAAAAGATTCAGATTCCAAAGTATTTTGTCTCTTCATGCTAGAGCTCACAGTCTGGACAGAGACCGCCGAGCTTCAGCTGTTTACAAGTCTGGACTCCCATCTGCCCCCCTAAAGCAGCAGCTGAAGGTGGAGAAGAACCACAAAGATGTAATCCAAAATAGTAGAAGACACACCAACCAGCATTTACTGCCAGGGTCCTTCACTCACCATCTTGGAGAGGAAGGCGTGGATAACGAGGCCAAAGGTCTTGATAATGAGCAGCTGAGCCACAAAAATTCCAAGTTTGTAGTGGACGATGGTACGCACACGTTAACACCTCCACTTACTGAAGACCCTCTGTCCGCCACCTCTCCCTTCTCTTTAAATCTATCACTCATTGCAGAGGCTGTATCTACTCCCACTGCTCCAGCTTTCCGCTGCCATGCCTGCAAAGGTAAATTCCGTACAGCTTTAGAACTGGCGCGTCATGTCCGGATCCTGCATAATCCTTACAAATGCTCACTTTGCCCATTCTCTGCAAGTCAGGAAGAGAGTCTGGCATCTCACCTGCAGGAGTGTCATCCTCCCCCTGAGATCCCGGCCCTGCCTCCATTACTTAACTCCAGGCCAGTGAATGCAACCCCAGACACTCCAATCCCAACCTCTTCTCACACCGTAGCACAGACCCAGAACAATGCACAGACCCCATCACCTACACCCGCCACCCCAACACTGCCAGCCTTTCGCTGTGAAACCTGTGGACAACGGTTTACCCAGTCTTGGTTTCTTAAAGGACACATGCGAAAGCACAAGGACTCCTTGGATCACAAGTGTCAGGTGTGTGGCCGTGGCTTTAAAGAACCTTGGTTCCTGAAAAACCACATGAAAGTACATCTTAACAAGCTTGGGCTGAAGGCTGGACTAGGATCTCTGGCAGGAGCAGGTGGTGCGGAGCAGCAGGCCAAAGGTTCTGCAAGCAGTCAGTCCCTCAATGCCGTTTACTCAAGTCTCCTATTGGCTCAGCAAAGTGGAGGACGGGGTGGACACGGTAGATCAGAACGCGGTTCAAGAGCCAGAATGGGAATGGGACCAAGCAAATCAGCCATCTTAGGTTACCTTGGGCTCCCTAGTGATGGAGGTGGAGCAAGCTGTATGGAGAGACTCCAGGCAGTGGCACAAGTAGCAGAGATGGGAAATGGGAGTGGCACCAGTTTTTCTGGAGACATGGGAAGAAACAGTAGGGCTTCTAGAGCAGGCGGGACCAGTGAAACCACAGTGCAACTGTCAGATGCAGCAGACCAGGCGACATGGTGGCAGTTGGTGGCCAGGAGCCTTGCAGCAGCTCAACAGCAGCAGCAGAGACCCAACCAGCGTGGTCAGCAAGGGACACACGGTCAACGAGGTCAAGCCCGTAGTTCAGTGATTACAGAAGCAGAACAAGTTAGAGCCTACCTGGGAAGTCTGGATCAAAGTAGGGAGTCGACACCTGTAGGGGGATCATGGGAATGCCCAGAATGTGGAAAGCTTTTCCACAGCCTGCAGCAGGTGGTCGCACATGCTCGAGTCCACACTCAACCCCCCCAGAAGGGTGGCATTGAAGAGGAGAGCGGTGGGAGTCGTAGGGGACTAGGGCAAGGAACAGGAGTGTCAGGTGAGCTGAGGCAAGAACCCAGTGTCCACAGTGGGTCACAACAAGAAAAAGCGTCTTCAGGGTTCCACTCCATCATGACGAACTTCAAAGGTACAGTACTGTTCATTTTCCAAAGATTCATTTAGAAGTAAATACGACTTACCACTCTTTATTTTTTGTATTAGTTGAAAACGGGATGCCTGCACTACCCTCGATACCTTCCGTCACAACCAGGGAACGGGTGCGAGGTCGAGGGATTAAGGATTGTCCCTACTGTGGTAAAGCATTTCGGTCATCACACCATCTTAAAGTGCACCTGAGAGTTCACACAGGTGAGAAACTCTGTGAGTTTGGAATCCCTCCTTCCTTTTATAGATTGCCATGTTCAATATCTCTATTCTGTGACATTTATTTATCTTAAATATATTCAGATTGTTTGACTTTTGGCTTCCCTTTAATGGATAACAAAATATAAATGTATTGTGTTAATGTGTATTATGAGACGTGTGTGGAAAATGATGTAGTAATGTCTTAGCATGGTTGACACGCTTTTATCAATGATATACTAAATAGAATATTTTTCTGAGTGTGCCTAAAGGTAATTAAAAAGGATTGGTGCTGTAATAACAATTCTAGACCACAATTAATGTTATTTTTATGGTCAAGAAAAGTTACATTTTTAAGTGATGACCACAGATTTTTAAAAATGTTCTTTAATTTCTTCAGTTATAAAAACACAGTGATTCTCTTTGTTCATGCTCATCTGCATTCATCAATGTATAATTTTAAGAAGAAAAAAAGATTTACTCAACGTCACAATTCAAACTTTTATGAAATACTGCCCTCATCTGGAAATAATAGTCACTACATCAAAACGCCTTGATGGTTCGTCTAATGTAATTATTACAATGTAGTAATTTTGCTAAGCATGTTCGTTTTACTGCAGATATCAAGGTTTAAAACTCTTACAAAAACACAAAATACAACTTCTGCACAAACAATAAAGTACTTTTAATTTTATTTAGTATTTAGCAACAAACACGGTCTAGAAAGACACTGATAACAAGGTCAAAGGTCTTTATGTCTTATACCAAATGTCTAACTTTGAAACAGAACACATCATTAAGCTCTTCTACTAACTGAAGAGCCTCTTGTTGTTGTATTTGAAGTGGTACACATCTTTTCTGCACAAAAACAAGAATGGAAGTCATGAGCCAAAAATAAAGCAGACTTCAAAGCAACTGATTAGATGACCTAGTTTTACGCAGTTATGTATTTCCTTATAAAGGCCAAGCAGATGCCACAGGGACATTTTAGAAATTAAAATGGGAAGGTCACATGGTGGTATTTTTTTTATGTCCTCGGCTTGTGGCTGGATTTAAAAAAAATTACAATGTTAACATCTGTCAGAGAAGATGAAAGTGACCCAAAGACTTACAGAATGCACAACTGTGTGAAAACAGGGTGTTTTCTTGGACAGTTGAATCATGTTGGCTCTGACTTGCATTAGTTTAGTGTTATGACTAGTTAGTGTTGTTAAGATTATACCTACATGGCATTGGTTGTGCTGCCATCATGGACCAAATTTAAAGTGGTGGTCCCTAAAGCATGCAGATGGATTAAAGAGGGAAAGAGATACTGTAGGTGAGTTAAGTCTATAGCTGGATTAAGAAAAACTCTGAAGACAACTTTGTCACTGTTGAACTTCATAGTTTCTACTTAGGGTCTTAGCTGGAATATGATTTAAATTGGCCTACTAGTTTGTGTATTCTTGTTGTTATTGCTAGTGATGGTCTGATGAAGCTTCATCAGACCATCAGTAGTTTTTAGTAGTTTGAACTTCTCCTCTGTAGAAGGTGTATGACATTTCCACAACATGTGTAAAACTCATGGATCAGGGACAAAATCCAGCCCGCCAAGTCATTTAATGTGGCCCGCCAGATGGTTTGTTAAAAATAAAAGTAAATTAATGATCATGCTGACATGGTGACTTAAGAAGATGCCACTGTTTAAGGTAACCTAAGAAATGGAGATAATGATCATCAACTAAAAGAGAATTACAATAACAGAAAAACGTAGGTTGATTCTCTATGTTAAAGGCAGTTTGGTGAATATGGAATTTGTTTTGTAGAGTGCTTTTCTTTTCTGATATTATGTTCTTTATTCTCCCATTCCTCAAGGTGAGAGACCTTATAAATGTCCCCACTGTGACTATGCTGGTACCCAATCCGGCTCACTGAAGTATCACCTCCAGCGTCACCACAGGGAGCAACGCTTGTCAGGCTCCTCCAACTCTTCTGTTTCTGGAATCACAGCCTCAATCAACAGCCTGACATCTGCCAGCTCTGGATTGGTCAAGCAGCGACGATCCCAACCAAATCACTGCCCTATCAACCAAGGCCCTGCTGAAAGTCACACGTCAAGGCCTGGCCAGCCAGCTTGGCAGCTGGGGCTGCCGGACCAGCAGGAGCATCAGCAGGCCGTGGCAGCTTTAAGGGAGGTTGACCTGGAAACCCAGTACAGATATCTCTCTGGGGTGATGGGTGCACTTTACCAGGGAGGAGTAGAGGGAAATTGGATCAGGGAGTCTGTCGCCCCAAAGGCCCCTAAGGTTTCTCGCCGGAAGCCCCTTACAACGAGCCGGATGGTTCAGCCGACGAGAGACAAAGAAAGGTCTGACAATCAGGTGGGAGGGTTTGAGCCTTTGGATCTGTCTCGTCGTTCTTCTCCTGGATATGAAGGTTTTGAAGACGAAGCTGCCTTTGTTGAGGGAGACAATTTTGATAATAGAGATGGGAGGGGGGACGGTTCATCAGGGGTCAAGCTGAGTCACTGTTCTGAATGTCCATTCCGTACATCCTCTAAAGAGCTGATGGCCATGCATCTCCAGGTTAACCACACTAATAAGTCACGGCGCAAAAGAAGCTCCATATTAACCTTAGACCGAGCCCCAAAATCTGCCAAGCCACAGACAGATCAGTTAGACCTCGAATCTTTCGGAACTCTGAGACCAATGAGCGTGACCCCCACAAGGGAGTGGCCCTCTGCCCAGACACTGAATGGGCTTTCACCTGAAGCAACAGACCAGCAAGAAGACGGCTATGCTGACATCAACTCAGCTACAGCCTATCCTTTTCTCCCTGATGTAATCCACGCTAAGAAAGACAGGGATGAAGAAGAGCAAGATTTGGGTTTGGAAGAGAACAGCAGTTCTCCAGATCAGGAAATGTCTTTCACGCTTTCACCAGCCATGAGCTCCAACCACATCGTTGATGAGGAGGAACAAGTCTTAACAGATTAAGTCCTCTCGGATTTCAGCCTTTAGAGTCAGCTCAATTACAAGAATCGAGATGGGCTCAGACACTTGACAGAGATCCCCTCTTGCTTTTCTATTGGACGGACGTAGCTTCATGAAACAACCCAGTCAAAGAAACAATGGTATTCCCCTCCTGTACAAACAAGCAAGTGATCCTGTCGCATTTTTTGACTTCTTTGTGGTTACCAGTTTGATAATTGAAGAAAAGAAACATCTACCGGATCACTCCACAGTCATACATGTATTCAATAGTCAGACTTTGTATAATCCTAGACTACTGTAGAGTTACTGTGAAGAAATAATCCTCCTATAATGAGCGCTAATAAAGTCTGCACATGGATCCGTTCACGTCCGAACCTCAGCCGTTCTTATCTACAGAATGTGAGAACCTTCTCTTGACAATATATTACTGCCTGGTTTGTCTGAAAAAGTCTTTCTAAAGGTTTGTCTTATGAACAAGTGACAGAAAACTTTGTATTATTTTATTTTATTTTTCACTTTTTGTTAGTGCCTGTTCATGTACGTCGTCAACAGATTTACTGCTATTCAGCCTCTTGAGACTTTTGATAGTTTGATCAATCTATCTGATTATAGAGTTTAAAACAATTTAAGTACAGTATATTTGTGGTTCTAGGGTGTTGTGAGTCGTCAAAATGTTAAAGAAGCGCCTCTGCGAGAGATGGCGTGGAAAAAGAAAAGAAAAAAGTTGGTAATAATGTGATGTATTATTTGAAGAAAGCAAGGTCAGTAGCTGGGTTTTCATGGTTTAAGATTCCTGCAAGGTGATGCGTCTTAGTAGTCATGGAACTTAACGCCTTCATTGATGAATGGAATATAACGGAAAACAGTGTTTAAGGGCTCTTGGAACGCTGCTTGCACCTCAAACACAATCAACCATCCCTTCTTCTTAAGTAAAGTGTTACTAAAAAAAAACTTTCTTTCCCCAACAAAAAATGAAAACAAGCAGTATTCTTGATAAGCAAAATCTTAAACTTAAAGCATTTAACCTTTTTTGGGTCATTATTAAAACACTAACAATGCATAGACATCCCAGTAGATGATGTGTAGCTTTTAGACAAAAAAGGAAAAAAGGAGAATGATACTTTTTCTTTACCATATTGGGAAACGCAGAAAAAAAGGTTTTAATGTTTGTGAGCTAAGACTAGTTGCAATGTCTTTACGGAGCACTGTGCAAAGTTTATGTTTCCAAAGTAGTACGAGTTTTGACTTTATTGATAGACCAAACTTTTATTTTTCTTGTTGGAAGTGATCACTTTCTTTTGTCATTTTCTGAAAGTGTGTTTGTGTGGTTACAATTGATTTGCCCCATCGGTGCTACGAAACAATTTCTGTTTTTACCAACAAAGTTGTTATTTCTGTTTAGGTTGGTAAACTTTGATTGTAAGTTAAGAAATAAGACTCATATGTTCGCTATCCTAAATGTTGAATATTTTCCTCAGATTTAATTCATGAGCTAACTAATAGTTCACTAAGTGGTTCTGTTCATATATGTGAGGGAGATTCACATAAATGTAGTCATGGGTGGCAACTGAAGAAAAATTGATTTGTTTATTCTAGTTCCTTCAAATATACACATTCATCTAAATTGTAAAACTGTTTCTGATGAGCTGTCAATCATTGCAACCACACTTTAATTAATATTTCTGCGTTCCTTTGTCGAGCACCTTCAGTTCCTAAGTCCCTTAGTGGTGTGTCCGTAACAACTACTGTCAATGCCACCGTGCCTTCTGTTTCAAGCACTTCCTGGTGTACTTTGTATAACTCACCAAAAGCACTTAGACAATATCTGCATATTTCTCTTGTTCCTCACTACCCTCTCATCCCATCACTATTTTTCCCTCAAATCTCCTCTCCTCTTACATTTCTTAGCTCCACGAGAAATTTCGAGACAACCCAATCTTAAGATGTATTAAATTGGTCTGAATATAATTTCATTAGGTGCCAAACTATGTCCTTTGTGACTCTAAACCAAACAAAAAACAATTTAAAAAAATCCTTTCCCCAGAAATTCCTCCCTTATACCGTCTTCACGCTTTCTCTCCATCCAAGTTCCTCTCTAGTCCGTCAATGCTCTCGCCAGCACCACTTGAAGGTGACATGTACCATCTGGTATAGAGGCCTTTACTAGATCTTAATTTCCGTTTATGTGGTGTTCGTTCTATGCCGTTGAGATGGAAAAATGTTCTTCTATTGATTATTATTGTTTGGCATTAAGGTATTAAAAAAACAAACAAAAATAAGAACTGTGTTGTTGAATGTTGTACAGATAGATCTAGAAATGTTGTGTTTTTTTTGAGAGAGCCCAAACTGACGCGATGGTCCCTTCCACTCCTCCCACTGGCAGAGGGGAATAAAACAGTCTGCCAATCATTCCAGAAGTCTAATGACAAACGCGTCCTCTGCAATTACACATAAATGTGATGTTGTTCTCCAGAGGACTGAATGTACCAAACGCCTTTGAGTCAAACTCTAAATTTACTCTCAGTGGGTGAAAACATATTCATATGTTGCTTTTACGATTGAATGTATTTATTCTTATTTTGTAGACGATTTTGATCATTTGGTCTCGCACAAGCAGGATGGTGCTTTTTTCACTGTAAATGCTTCGGAAAGAAATTAATTTAGCTTTTATCTTGCTATTTGCTCAGGTTTTATTTATCGATGAGACAAAGTGGCCCAAAATATCCTAGACATTTTTTAAGTCATCTTGTGACATAACATGGTCTGAAATTTGCACTATCAGTGAAAATTAATAATCTTAATCTGCACCTTATCTCCTGGTTGAGTGTCACACCATTTTTGTTCTTTTTTTTAACTGTGGAAGGACAAATCTCTGAGGGGACGTGGCCAAGACGGGTTTGGGCTCTTGTGTAGTTGACTGCCATTGCAGTGAGGGAAAACTGATCTAACATTGTAGTTACTAATATGACTTTGTGGACAGATTTTAAAAAAGTAAAAAAGAGAAAAAAGATAATAAAACACATTAGAAACAAGTAAATGCAAACAAATGAATTCTGTGTGTCTTTTTTTCTGTCTGTGATTTTGTCTACATTTTATTCATGGAAGGATGTGTTTCATTAAAGTTCTGAATTGTGTTCAAATGTATTGTGTGTATGTGTCGCATGTGCCAATTTAAAGAGATATTCATTTAATGTAATTCAATGTGAATAACGTTGAAAATGTGGCAGAGAACCTTGTCCAACGTTACCCTCTAGTGGTTGTAGTACTAAACAGCATATTGAAGCTGTCAATAAAAATGCTATATTTTATATATCGACCAATTTTATCAAACCTTTATAGTATTTGTAAATACAAAATCCCTACTTTGTACAGTCGTATTAGCAAAATAATGTCAGAATATTAAAAAATAAATAAAAAGGTCCACGAAAGGATTCAACTTCAATAGATGTTACGTTGAAACAATATAAAGGTTTGACGATCAGGCAAATGTTGCCGGAAATGAGAGGAACACCAGGCCAGCACCACGTGACTCTCTCACAGGCAGACAGGGGAGCAAACCGGAAGTTATCTATCGTTCGTATATATATTTTTTTAGTTATGTGGATCACAAAACCTACATTTTGTAAAATTAAATATTTTACTTATACTAATAATAATAAAACAATAATAATAAAATAAAAGGTCGTATATTCTATAAAGTTGAAAGGGTGTTACTCTCACCTCCCAGAGACTCAGCGTACGAAAGGAAGTTGTTGTGTTTTAGGTGTTTAACTTCATATGTATGGAAGGAACTCACAGCTCAGATGCAGTACAAGGCGGTCCCCACTCAAGACCAAACATGAGGTCCTGAACCTCAGTTCTGGTGGCATGAAACAAGTGTTGATCAGAGGGGATGTTGAGTGTCGTGTGCAGATGCGTGACTGTGGCGCATGAATGAGGCGCAGGTCAACATGAGCAACAACATGCTCACAAGAACCCTTCAGACGAGTTTACACTAACAGTCTTGAGAGCTGCAGGGATCTTGTTCCACCATGAGCGTCTATTAGCCCGCGTCTGAGTTCGAGCAGAAGTCTTTCCCAGTGGAGACCACGTGGGCGAGAGATTACAGCAGCAGCACCAAAGCAAACTGATGAGGGCAATAATAACTCATTCTATGGTCCATTCACAAAACACACTTACAAAACAGATCAGTTGTACTGTAGTCACAAAAAAAATACATTCATATTTTAGCTTAAAGCAGACAATTACATGTAAACGTTTGATTTTAAATCAAAGGGAAGTATTGTTAGAATTGTTTTAAGAATGCACTCAGTCATTCATGTGACCAAATTGTTTGAGCATTCTTGGAACAGATTATACATTTACCAAACTGTCTTTAACAGGAAGTATCAAACTCCTATCACATTCCCTTCTTTCATCAGTCTCACTATTATTGGAAGACTCTGTGTAATGACTGACATCCATAATCTATGCACCTTGTCTTATCTTAAACACTGGCATCTTTATAGATCACCATGTACTGTATCTAGTTTGGAACATTACATTATCTCTATTTGTAAATCAATTCGATTCTGCAGTGTATTATCATTATGTTAGACCCTCCAAACTCCTAATTATTTTATTTTTCCAATATTTACTCTGTAAATATGTGTTGACTAAAGCCAATCTTGGTAGTTCGTTAAAACTAAAAACGACGCGATAAGATGAATATATCTGAAACAACAGCGTCCTCTAGTGGACACACGGATAACACAGTTGGAGTAAATATAATTGAAAGAATAGGCAGTTGAAGGTTTTAAAAACGACTTGAAAAAATAATATAAAAAAATTCCGGGGAAATCTGTACTAATCGTATGATTTAATGGACAACCAAAAGGAATGGGTGACAGAGAAAATGTTCAACTGCTGAGATGATGATCTATTAGCCCACATCTCTGTGAGAGGGGGAGGGTGAGCGCGAGGAGAGAGAGAGGGAGGGAGGGAGCGCGCGAGAGAACGAGATCCTGTTGCCAGCTCTTCTGCTTCCTCACTATCGCTTCTTCTCTCAATCATCTGGTTCGGAGGAAAGCTGAGCTTCGTTTCTTCATCCTGCCCGAGCCACCAGAGTCTCTCGCTCACCGCCGGTCCTCTCTTCTCAAGAACACCCCTCCATCCCTGCAGACCTGCACCGAGACCAGACTCACTCAAGTCCACTTGTACCGCAGAAAGTCCAAAGATGAGCGAGGTGAGTTTGTGCGTCTCTCAGGTGTGCGTGTGCGCATGTGCGTGTTCTCTGCACCAACCTCGGAACCAGCAGACCTCAGTGCAGCAGAGGCAACAATTAAACAGATCTGGCTCCAGTCCCAGCATTGACAGAAACCCTGCAATAAAGCAGCAGCAGGACACCCGCTCACCAGCTCACCGCCCGAGTCCAACATCTGTTGGACCTTCTCCCGTTGGGGGGCCCGCGGACCGGGAAAGGGACGCGAGAGAAACTAGTCGGGAGTAAATCAATCTTTGCTACTTAAAAAACCCAAAAGAATGAAACCCTGTTGCCATGAAAAAAAAAATGTAAATTAAGAGGAGCAGAAATGAAGATGAACACAAGAGTGATATTATGTTGATAGATAACAATGTGTACTAACAGGGAATGGAAATATATGTTAATTAAAAAAATGTTCTTCGAAAGATTTTTTAAAAATAGATGCTGCCCGGTTCTAAAAATAACTCCTAATGCACCTTTTCAACATTTTAAGAGAGTGGTCCCCAACCGCTGGACCGTGGACCAGGAGAGGTCCGTGACGCATTGGGCTGCAAAAAAAAATACTTTATCCAATTTTGTTAAATAATTGTTGCTTTCCTAAATTAGTTTTATTTCATAAAAAAGGCCAGATTATATCTACATTACCATTAGGCTGTGGTTCTTGTCAAGGTGCTTTAATGGGGAAGTTTACCTTTTTAAAAAAAGAAGAAAACAAACTCTATATCAATTTGATACTCCCTCTGATTCAGGGTTTTGGTGAGATGTACTTTTTTTTATGCCTATTTTAATTTTTTGCAGTTTTTTCATCCCACTTATTAAGTCAGCCTGTGAAAATGAATGTCAGCATTAAACTGGTCCACAGTGTTTAAAAGTTTTGCAACCCCCGTTTTTAGGGATTATTTGAAATGAGCTCAGGATTTATCTCCGTGTTACGACTAGTTCAGAGCTGACATAGCAAATCAGAAATGAAAAAAGGTCTGTACGCATGAATGTAAAAGTGGTCATGATGTATTTTTGTAGTTGAGTTAATCTAAGACTGCTCAAATATAAAAAAAAGGTCTACCTGAAGACTTAACTACAGAAAAGAATAAAGTAAAAGAGAAAAGAAGGCAAATTAATAGTGAGGTGACTAATAAAAAATACATTTCTTTTCTCATTGAGTTATTCTATATTGAAAGCTCCTAATCTCCGCTTTCTTGGTGTTACTAGTCTACATTAAATCTCATTATTATACAATGCAGGTTGTCAGTGTTCTCGTGCTGATGTAAGCTGTGGTAATACTCATCACCAACCCTCTTATGTGATCTTTTGAGCAAGTCATTTTCTGAATTCCAGCCATATATATTTTTAAAATCTACTTATGTCTTATCTATATTGAAAGCAATGACAGCAGATGCTTTAAATTATTGACATGGTTTCCTGTAATAGCTGAGGTGTCGCTGTGTAAACCTGCTGTGTGTGCATGCCACTGTAGGCGGATGTGATGAAATATATTTATAGCGAAGCTTGAAAGAAATATAAATGAAGAATTCTAATATAAAATAGTCTCTGCTGTGTTTGTATAGTGCAGACCTTTACATAGGATGTGATTCAGGAGCAGATGAAGAGACAGTTGTTGTTATGTAACACAAATCTTGTCATGATGTTCATGGATGTGCATGACAAGCAGATCATGATCCAGTAAATTCCTCAGATTAAGAATAATGTTGCTGTAGTCCCGGCGGTATTATTTTTTTTTTCATCATCTCTGAGAGAGAAGTGGAGCAGGCCGCTCCACAGGGACCGTCAGTGTGGTCCGGGCCCGGTACGTTCTAGTCTGGACAGATGGGAAGCATCAGTGGACGTGTCTGTCTTTCTGATGCACAGCAGATGATGCCACTGCTGCTCATGGGAAATTTTGAAGTGTAAACACAGAATGACTCATGGAACATCTGCTTGTCGCTTCTGCACTTCGCAGATAATCAGAATTTGCTGCATTTCGGAAAACTTTGTTAGTCACATTGGAGCGCCGAGAGATGCAACGAGCCGAGGCCGAGAGCTGGTTTGACAACCAGTTAATGCTTTCACTTTGACTTTGTGTCGCCAGATGTTTTTCCTGCAGGCGCCGTCTCCTATTGAGAAACTACTCTTCAGTATCAAGACAGAAACATTTCTATGAAGTCGTCATCTGTTTAGTCTTATATTTTACCTTGTTGTTCACTCGTTACATGTATCATGAAATAAATATACGTATAATTACACACACTTTGGCTAACATCTTTTTTTTAATTTAAACTACTTTGTACAGGTGCAGGAAGTGTAACCAAAGAATAAAAACAAACATCATACTTCCAAATTGAAGGGTGTAATAAATTGTTTTCCACTAAGAAGAGATGTGGAAATGATGTTGAAACTAAATACTTTACCTTTGCTAACTGAGAAATAGAGCCAAATCTAACAGCACAACATGAGGGAAAAATCAAGTGTTTGGGTTTCAATTTAGTGATAATAGTGTGACAAGTGTGGACAACAAATCAGTTTAACCTGGAATAAAAAGAAAGAAGAAAGAGAATCAAAAAACAAAGGAGAGAGTCATCGTCTTTTGATGCTAGCTGAGCTAGCAAGGAAGAAGACGTTTTTAGCATTAGCAATGAGGCCATGCTAATGTAAAATATGTCTTCCAAAGTATAAACCAAAACTGTAAGAAATCATTTACAAAACCAAAATGGCTGTTAGATATGAAGGTTCAAGAACAAAAGAGAGATTCATCCTAGAGAGCTAGTGAGGACGACGCTTCGAGCATTAGCAATGAAGCAATACTAGAACCAAATATGTCGTCCATATAAACACTGCACCAGAGCTGAGACGTCGTGTTAAAAACAGAACATTTGAAACTGTCAAATTTCACAAATCAGGATTCCTGAAAAAAAAAAAAAAGTTTAAAATTGTTACACAAAAACTAACTTTTCTGCAGTGTTTTTCCGATAAAAAAAAAAAAGGCATGAAGGAATTCTGTGTTGTCCTCGAGAACAAGCGCAAGCATGCATTGTGGTCACTCTCAGCAGCTGGTCAGTCTAATCTCTGACAGTCATCTGTCTTTTAGCATTTGAACGGATACAATTTGAACTCTTGAACCTCTCGTGCATTATACAAGCATTGAGAGTCAAATTCTCTGAATGGATAAACAACAATAATATTTTATTATTATTACCCAACTGGCACTGCTAAAAATTAGATATTTATATTTCAGAAAGTATATATTTAATGTGCATCAAGGAACAATCAATTTTAGACAATATCTTCATGTTGTTTTCAATGCGATCAATGTATGTGTATTACTGCACATTGCTATGAACTGCATTAGAGTGCTTTTACGGAAACTTACCTTGAAAAATGTGTGTTTTGACGCGTACTTTTACACTACAATTACTACAAGTAACTGAAAAAAGTTAAACTAATGTTTATTATGTTATAAAGATACATTTGTTATTAAAGCTCATAGAAATGGACGCAGCATTTGAAATTAAATTAAACAAGATATTCTAGGATCCAATTGTTTGAATCTCAGCAGTAAGTTGTCACTTTGCCTTTGTTTTTGCGAGAGCCTTTTCCTCCTCCAGCTGCAATCTGGTCCCCCACTGCCTCATTTGCCTCTTTATTTCAGTCGCCTCCTTTTCTAAAGACACGGCTGTATTCTCCTTAGCAACAGCAAGACCTCGTATTAACACGAGCACATCCGCCAGCTAGCATGCGCACAGTATGAGGTGTTGAAGGAGTCAAAACCAGAAAAGCAGGCTTGGGGGGGTTGGAACTCTTCAGTTATAGAAATATGGATTCCAGTGAATTAGATTGTAAGTTTCTTGTGGGCCCTTTAGGTTGTTTCCCCCTCCTTTTTTAATCTATTGTCATTAGAAAGCACACCTTAACACTTAAAAGAGAGAATTCAGATTCCTCATTAGGCTCCTAATGAACGCCCTCACAAAGCCAGTGTGTTACAAGTGCATGCTGGGTAATTAGCTGGTTGCGACGTGGCTCGGGGGCCAATCTGAAGCTGCTGAGGTGCGAGAACCACAATGTTGTTTCTCTTTGTCAATCACCATCTGTCACTCCACCACTACACTTTCTCCCTCCCACGTCCCGCTTTTTCTCCCCCTTTGTATATTTTTCGCCTCCCCTCCCCACCCGTCCACTCACATGAGATTGTACAGCATCTGGCATGTCTGGAAATCACAGGCTTCCCCCAACCCCTTCATGGAGGTATAATCCTTTTATTTCCGTCTAAAAATACATTTCTGCTGAGCTTTTAGAGACTTTCGCTGCCTCTTTTTTGCCTCCCCTTCCTGACAGCAAGTGCACGACTAAGCCCAATGTGTGTGTGCTTTCAATAGACGACACTCTCAGAGTGGAGCCGCACAAACAGAAAGAGGATGTTTCCCCCCCATTATGGGCTGTCAGTCGGTAGTGTTTGCTCCAATTTTTCCCTTTGAGATTTTTTTAAGACCTCATTACCAGTCTCGTCCCCTCCTCTGGTCCACCGCCCAATCACCTGCGTCCCCGAAGAGATGCAGCTCTGTGTGTTTACCCGATATCAAACACTGAAATGTGAATAGTTGATGACAAAGATGCATGCCTTGAATACTAAGCAAGCTGAATATGTAAAAGCGTCAACATGGTCACGAGGATGTCCACCGAAGCTGTGTTACTAATCTAGGTCAAATCAATCTATTTATGTAGCCAGCCATACATTCATACCTGGCTATGATGGTCTAGCTACATCCCACTGTATTCCTTTATCATTACACCATCTTTTAGATGATGTCACTGTTTTTATAAAGCAGGGAGTGTTATTTTGACGGAGACCTACAAACCCACATTTAGAAAATGGGAATATTTGTCTTTTTATGTGTGGAGACCTTTCTAGTGTATCCAATAACTCTTTATAAAAGAGATTATTGGTCTTACCAGGAAATTAACTGCCAATTAATAAATAAATAAACACGGAGGAAACTAGGATAGATTGAACTCTCAAGACTAAAAGGACAACATCGCATCAGATTCATACTTCCTGTTGTCAACAAGAAAAAGATGGTTTGACCGGTGATTAAGTCTGCCTAAATATTATTGGCCCCTTGTGTAGTTAAGTTTGCTGCCCCTGATTGAGACCTTAGCATATACCATCCTTTTTCAATGTCACTTAACTTTACACCAGAATAATTCAAGGCAGGATTTATTCCTCACTCGGCTCTCTGTAAACTTGAGAATATAGTAGTGATGACATCCTTCATTACAATGGCTGCTGTTCCAAAAAAAAAAAAGAAGTCCATGTGGAAGAGTTCGATCAATAAGCGGGGTTTTAAATTTTCATGATATACTTGAACCTTGAACATGTTGCATATTTAAAATGAATATACTTGAACACACACATTAATTACTTTCTCTGCACGATAGCACAACTTTAAGTACACTCAGAACCGTGTATCATTCTTAACTCGGCTCATGACAGTTGCTGCAAGTCTGGTGCAATGCAGCCCAGACTGTTTTTATTCTGGTAGTATTCTCCTGGGTCCTTTTTGATGTTCTTAGTTGTGAACGAAATAAGTGTTAATAAATCTTTAAAATATATCTACAGTGTAATAAAACATAAACTTTCTTTCTTATAATCTTTCTTTAATACAACTGTATACATGTTTTACCCTCAACCAATTCATTGTTGTCGTAACCACCAGAGACACACACATATGCAACTATTATACCCATCTACCCTCAGGTACTACGGCTACTACTGAATGTACTGCACAGACCTGCACCCACTGACTTATGTAAAGCCATTAACTGGCGTTGTACTATTTTTAGTGGGCAGGTAGCACACATTCCAGTATGAGGAGTTGTTATGGCTCAAGAACAGAGGCTGGGGGGAACAGAGCTGCAGGATTGAACAGATGGGAGAAATGAATTGCAGTTTTGACACTGCAAGTGGAAGTTAAAAGTCAAGAAATACACACAGGGAAGCTGTTTGATACACGGATTGCACATTCTGCTTCAAGCTTTTTAGTTGAAGAGGGAGAAAAAAAGCCTCATTGTACGAAAGAGCCTTTATTAAGCTTTTGAAACAGGTTTTAAAATATTACTACAACATCCATTAGGAACGTAATGTCATGATCTTTGAGTCCATTACACAGTTTAATTATAACTTAAAGTGATGCCTGGGTTCATTAGGCTCCTCTATGTGATCTAGAATCAAAACAGAAAGCTTAAGAGTGTCAACCTTTTGATGTAAAAGCACAGATGTGGACTTGTAAGGTAGCGAACACAAATGCATGACGCACATCTGGACTCAGGGGCCGAACTTGAGCTGAGCACCTTCTCAGAGAGTGAAGTGGGAGGAGCAAAACGAGGGGGTTTGTAGAGCAATTGAGACAGGAGCCGCAGCGTGGGTGTGAAATTGAAGTGTAAAGTGCAGCAGAGGGAAGATGAGGAGCTCTGGTAGGGAGTAGATGAAGATTTGCCCCGTGCTCAAACATCTGTTCTTGTGGAACAACACAAGGTGGATGAACCAGTCGTGATACTGGCAAGTTCAGTCATTTAATTTAATTTAGGATGAGCCAGGCTGTAGAAGTGAGGTCCAGGAGGTTTGTCTTTGAGGGGGGAGGCTCTCGACACAAAGTTTTCCCAGTTTAAGCACTGGTACTTCTTCACAACCAACCTGTATCTGATAAAACTTAAGCAATACCCATCCCCAAACATGAAGACAATTTAATTATTTAAAGAAAAACACCACGTTTAATTGGCAATGGTAATCTAGGAAATTCATCAGTTCAGATTTCTTTTCTTTTTTTCTTCGTAAGGATGAAGAATGAAGTCAAATCCTTATAGTTCTTTGGACTATTAAGGGCAGTTTTAGTATGGTTTGAAGTTTATGGTGGTAATGAAGCAGGGATGATTTATCGTTGATGCAAAGATCGATGACTGCGCATCTTTATTTATTCAGCGAGGATGTTGTGCAGGGGCTAAAAAAAGGTCTGGCTAGGCTAAAGAAATGTGACAGAAGCGTGAGGAAAACCGAGGCAAGATGTATTTTCCCCGAGGAAACCTTGTTGTAAGTGTAGTGCATCTGAAGTGTTTGAGCGAGCACTAGAGGGATGGCATTGTTGTGTGTCTCTATATGTGTGTGTACAGTATAGGTGGTGTGGGTCCATCTGGACTCCATTAATGCCGGGAGAGTTTTCTCATCCATGTATGTTCTTTCTCACCAGAGCAGAGTTTTTTTTAATCACCCCCTCACAACAATGCACGTCTCTTTCCCTCTTGCCTCCTTCTCCATGCGTCTCTTTCTCTCTCTATCACCTTCAGCGGCTCCCCAGGGCAGCCTGTTAAATGCTGCAATCTGTCTCTGTCTCCCATCCTCTCTGCTCTCCTTGCCTCCACTCACTCGGCTGCTTCCCAGACTCATTGCTAATGAATCACAGTGCTAACTACAGAAGTTTAGTCAGTATATTTGCGGATAAAAAAGCAGAAAGGATGAAGATGAAATAGCTAATTCTTGGTGAATTGTTGGTATGTCCTTATCTCGTCGCTGGTGTACATTTTTCTCCTCAGTTTTGAGAATAAGTCATTTTATAGATGAGTTGTGAAGCGTGTTGACGTCAGAAGAGGGAGTAAACAAGTGTTGGTAAACCCAACTGTCAGCTGTATGAGATCAGGGTCAGTCTTAATGTGACAGCTGTGATGAGATGGTGCCACTGCAGGTTATTTCCACGTGACTTCTCACCACTGGAGGCTCCAACACTGCTTATACGCAGAGATTATTTGTCACACCACCACTGCTTTGTTCCACTTGTTACCTCCAGCACATGTCCCTCTTAGTGCTGCTCCGTGTCTGCGGCTGCAGTCCACTTCTGAATCAGAAGAATGAGAATATCAAGGGTTGAAAGTTCTACGTCGAGTTTGCGTGACTCATACAGTTATGATGTCATTGTGCTGTCAATGTAAGAATACATGACATCCAAAAAGTTAAATGTTAGCCTGTGGATATTAGGAACATGATGATGAAAGGACAGAAGAAAAAATAATGAAAATAATAATAATATCTACATTGTGTATCATGATAGATGATAGTTTCAATTATTCATGTCAAAGTCGTGTATGCTAGTGGTTAAACTATTGCGAATAAACTTCATCATATTTTTCAAAGGCTCTAGGTGTAACAATAATTGCTATGCTAATGTGTATACGCTAACAAATCAAAGATTCTAAAGATAAAAGGTGCTAAAGATAAAACTTTATACATGTCAAAAAGGGGTGTGCTCGTGGTTAAGCTATTGCTTTCATTTTGCAAACTAAGTGTGAGAATAATTGTTTTATAAATTATTTATTTAAATTGCTTAGCTACTTTTGTACTTACAAAACTTACTGTCACCAAAACCAATGAAATAGTTTTTCTTTAAAAATATGTATTTCTATTGTAAGGCCGAATCAATCGCACTAGTTAAACCATCAAATGGGCTAAAGATATATGCTGTATATTTGTTGCCTCATCAATAATTTGGTTGCGAGTTCTAGTTGAGTCTCGCCATTTTGCCACTTCAACTTCAATAGTGTCGTGCCTTTTTTTGACCTTAAAACTTTACAAGAGTGCAATTTGATATGTTTACTTTACTGTTGCCCAACTGTGAAACTAAAGAAGGAAAGCCACGATTCATTTTTTTGAACCGTAAGCCGATGAAAATGGTGACTCTTGATTGCAGCTTAGAGCTCATGCACGTATAATCTCTAAAAATTTTATCCAGATCCCAAACATCCCGCAGGAGTGCAGTGAGACAGCAAGCAGATATTGGACACTAATAGCTGACCAGGCAGCGTGAAAGCTGGTGGAAGAATGCAGCTCCGATATTTTATCGCTGCTAATTAGACCTGGCATATGAGGAAACAGACTTTTTATGTAACACGTCGGTCTTCAACCGTATTTGATTCCATTTGAAGACTCAATAGGCGCTGGATATTTCATCAGAGCGCTGGCTTTGTTTAACTTAACCATCCTGGTTTCTTGTTGTGTTATCTCTGCGTCCTACACCCTCCTGTCATCACTCATTAACATTTGGTGCCGTTCAATAACGCTTGACACGACTGCAGTGTGAGTGTTAGAATCCTGGGTCGACTCCTGCTCACTGGAGGAACAAACGTGTAAGGAAAAGATCTTAATTGCTAATGTTCTTAACGTTCTTCCTCTCCCTGCAGTTTCTTTTTTTTCTTCTGTTCATCTAGGCTAAATTCAGTGGTTGCCTGGTGCTCGGCCAATACGAACGCAGCCTTTCATGAAAGGCAGTTTTAATGCTGAGGGCTCCTATACTTGATGCTGAGCATACAGCTTCTCTCTCTGTCTCTCTGCAGTCTGTTTCTTTTTTGCTGCAGTCACACTCGCTCAAATCTCCGCAGTCTCCTCTTAAAACCATTTGTTTCCCCACATCTCTTCCTTTTTCTCTGCGGAAGCCTCATCAGCTATTTTAGTTTTATTCAATTACTCTGTCTTGTCAGGAACAGAAGTATGCAAATATAATCTTTACATTTTTAATAATGTCCCTTATCTTTGCAGCAATACTTCTTTCCTCCTCGCTCTTTTCCTCTGCTTTTCCTGCTCCCTCCTTCTTTCATATTCAAGAACGTTGATATAACTCCATGTTATCTTCCACTGCAATCCTCTTTGGTCTGCAGCTTTAAAATAAAATTGCCCTTTTTTAATCTCTTGTGTATTCGCTTTGTACCTCATTTCATTTTGCAATGCATAAATAATGCTTGTTTTCATTTGCTGATCGTTCACCAAACATAAATCAACAACAACAAAATGAGATGCAGTGCACTCTTTGTGTTTATTCATTGGGTCCTTAAATTATTATAATACTATTTTTGTTTTGGTTTTCATTTTTGTCAACTTTTTTTTTGTTTCTAATTAAATATGAAAACAGATATCCCCCTGAGATAACTTAAAATCGTGACTCGTAATTGGGATTTCAATATAAATTTAAAAAAATACATTTTTCATTTTAAATATATCAATGTGATCTAGCTTTTCTTAAACTTCCTTACTATTGTTATTTTGAAATTGGGAATAAATGGAGAGGATAGTTTTTCCAACGTGAGGCACACATGTGTCAAACTCAAGGTCTGGGCTCCAAAATCTGGTCTTTAAAGTCAGTGTTTGTGGCCCGCCAAATAGTTGGAGTAGTTAAACATCTATGTTATTATCATAACCTATAAAATGATCAAATTTAAGATAATATAATAAATTATTTATGTCAACGATTATACGAAGACTTCCAAAACTGATGTTGAAGGAATTTAATTTGCTTTGCGAGTGTTCGGTGAAGGAGGACAAACACCAAGATAAGTGAGATATATCAATAATAAAAACAATATCACACTCAGACTCATACTTCCTTGAATATGTAGTTTTGTTTGGCAGCGACTGGCTATGCTTGAGAAAACTTTTCAAAATATAATGTGCTTAAGTCTTACTTGCTGACAGAGTTAATTCTGACAAGGTTCAGAGTAAGATCACTAAAACCCCTCCATCCCTCCAACTATTCAAGTCTTCGCCCTCCTTTTTCCTCTTCTCTGCTCACTCCTTCCCCTGCTGACGCCTCCTGGCCTCTTCATCCAGACACATTTATTTCCCTCACTGTCTGGATTTGAACGAGTGCTCCTGACTGGCTGAGGATCCGATGGGTTTTTTCTTTTGCACGTGTGCACACAAACATGAATCACACACATCGTGCTCGCACACATTTGGAGTGGAGGCGAACTCCTACACAATCTCGCTCTGCATGCGTGCTCCCGCAACACGCCACAGACCCTTTAGTTATTGGCAGGGCAGGAGTGAAAGGCCTGTCTTCACCCACTCCTTTCCGCTTTGCTGGACATTATGTCACACACGGGTCATTTGCCACGAAGATCGTAAAGTGCAATAAGGACAAATAAGAAGGGATGAAGCATCATGGACACACACATAGGCACTGACTCTGACAGGCGGCGACAATTCTTGACGCCTGAGTCATATTGCATAACCTAAGTCTGACTAAATCGTCCTCCACCTTTGTGTCACTTTCCTCGCACTGATCACTGACTCACTCCTTCACAACAGTAACACTTACAGCGGAATGGCGATTTATGTCAAAACAGCGGCGAGAACTTGTGAAAACGTAAAAGGGAAACGGGAAATAATAAGCAAGTTAATTTAGGATAGACACAAATGGAGGTGTGAAATACATTAAAAGTCCGAACTTCAAACTCCTTTTTAGAGTTATAGGCAAAAAAGTACATTTATTTAATGTAAGCGACTGGAGGTTAGGCTCCTCATCTACATCCAAAAAGACCCCTCAAAACGTCCAAATACCTCCATACTGCTTATCTGTAATTCAATCGTGTATTGAAGCCTCGACAAAAATAATTTTTCAGGAAAAACTTAAACAAGTCTGTATTTTAAGCCTAAATATCGCTTCCAGTGTAGACAGTAGACTGAAAGCACTTGCGTTATTTACCCAGATTACTTCCTGTCTGTGTAGGCTGATGGCCAAGCAGCGTCCACTAAAACAAACTTGAAATATAAACTTGCTTAAGGTTTTCCGTAACAATTCCTCTTGTCCCGGCTTCTATACAAGATGGTCATTATTAACGAGCAATATGGAGGTGTTTGGATGTTTTCAAGCTTCATTTTGCAGGAAGATTAGGACGATGACAAGTTAATATCTGCTTCCTGTCTCACTGCACTCCGACGGGCCAGGAGGTGTCTCCTCACGTTATACAAACTCTTTGTTGATGACACAGAAACCATGACACAAAAAGCACAGAAAGTCTTGAGCATTTGCTCTGATGAAATTTCTTTCCTTCATCATTAAATCTTCTTGTTTCTGTCTCTCTTTACGTAGCTCTGAGAGGAGCGTCTAAACTGGATCTTCTTGGCTGACTGTAAAAAAGTACCCTTTGTCGAAAAGCGACACAAAGTGTTAATAGAGTTTATTAGCTTGTTGATAACAATTTCATCATTTCAGGGAAATGGGCCGCAGGCTAATCCAAAGAGGTTGAAGGTCTTGATCTGGCCCGCAAGTTGAATGGCTCTGTCATGTTATATTTATTGATAATTCTTTGTGAATGCAACAATAGTTTATATGTCCTTTGTATACATGGTTCCTGGTCTTCTTCTCAAGTTCATGACTGGTAGTTCACATCGATGTACATGTGTGTCAAACATCATACGTGGAGTTTAAAAGCTGTCCACATATAATCCTTTTTACATGATACTACTCAACAGACGTTAAAAACAAAGGAGGGTGAATGAATGACAAATATTAACATTGAAAGACATTTCTACATAAAATCTTACAGCTTTGCTGAAACTGGTATAGAGAAAAAGATGAAATCCATTTATTTGCCATGAGCCAATGTCACAATTTATGTTTTCTATCCAAGTCAGAGGTCAGTAAGCAAAATATGGCCACAGATGAGTAAACCATCAGTAGAGTAAATGTAGAGTAAAACATCAACTGGTATAATAATAATGAAAATGAGGTAGAAGAAAAGGTAGGTTAAATTAGTCATCCTTCCATGACGGGAATAAAGTGATTACTTAGTGTCAAGATACAGGTTCTGGAAGGTTCTGTGTTCGCTCTGTTGAACAATAACCAAAGACACTCGTATTCATACGTCGAGCCGCAACCTTTTGCAAACCCTGCAGACAGGAAATACTGTGATGGTGGTGCTGACCCCATTTCCAACCTTTTCACACCTTCTGTAACCCACTAACACGACTACTTAAAGACATCTTGTTAATCGAGACATCTCTGCTGCAGGAAGAGGAAAAACACCAGGTGTAAAAAGGTGTAAAAGGAGAAAACATATGTTCATTATTAATACATTGTTTTCTTATGAATTGTTGTATTGTCATAAATGTACATATCTAAAGACTGTTTGTTACAGTTAATGCTAAATTATTTCAACCTTAAATAACATTGATATTCAGTATATAGACTTCTGTCTCTTCCACTCAACATTCAAGAGTCGTAGCAGAGGAAGGTTTGGAGCTGGAAAGGGAGGGCATAGTAGCGGTAAAAGGCAGAATTACTGCGTTGTATTGATTCTTGGTATTAAAATATAGATCAGTGATGCTCTCAAGAAACATTTATTGACCGTTAAAGGTTTTACCTCAAGTCTTGCCAAGCCCTCACCGGAGCCAGTCAGCGGGCTCTAATCTGTCATGTCATAGTTTGATGCCTTTTCTGCTTGTAAATCATTTTCTCTGTTGAAGTACATTAATTTTACATGCAGCCTGAATTATTCAAAGACAACTTTCCTGAAAAGATGTCAAGCAGAGACCAAGACAATTACTGAACTTTTGTATTTCCTATAACCTTTTCCTGTCAATCAAGGTGTAGATTCTTATTTATATAATTTATAAACATTTATATACTTTTTTGTGTTGATTCTGATGGTTTGTTTGTGTTTTATTGCATAAGGTATTTTCCCAAAAATACTCTATGCTAATGCAAAAACCTTTTTCCTGATTTCTAACTTGATATATACTTGATATATGAAATAAAGAAAAGAGAAGAAAGCCCTGTATTTAACAAACTAACGGGAACCATCATAGATATGTTTCCTTAAAAACTCAATCACACCAGGGACAAAATATTTTAAGTGTCAGCCAAACCAAATATATATATTATGTGTATCGCTCGGATTAGATTTGTCTTTATTCCTATAGTTAAATCTATTTAAGCCTTGTGTTGTTTCTGGGTCAGGATGAACGACCTCCCTGGCTTCCAGAAATACATATGCAGTTACGGAGGTTGTTCATCTTGATCCAACATGAAGGCCTTTGGGTCGCCTTGCCCCTGATATAACCCGAGGGTTCAATAGAATAGGCCAGAAGAAGAAAAGCCAAATTTAATCTGCGTGATACTCCTAAATAATCATTTTTATTTTTTATGACTGCAACTTAAACTGTTAAAGGATTGATCTGGCTTTTTGTCGACCTTCACCTAAAACTTACATCAAATCCCTTTCCATTGAAATTGCTTTTATTTTTAAAGAAAGTACCCACCCTTGCCCAGGGATATTTTACAAGGTACAAAACTGCAAGAAATAATTTTAAATAAAAAATGTGAAGGCCGAAAAGATTCCGAAAAATGACACGAAGGTTGCAAAGGACTAAAAGAAGGCCAAAAATGTTGGATGAATTGTGAGTTTAAAAGGCTGGAACTTGATTAATATTTGAGCTACAGACTCTCAGAATTGAGTTGAACCTTTCTTAAATGAGAAGATCTCTCGAGGACCCCAGTAGCACCAATGCGAGAACTAAGCTGGCTCAAGTGCCCTTTATAGATGTACAGATAGTTGTGACATCCTAAATCTAGGTTATTTATCTTAACTTAAACATGAATAAAAATCTACTTTGATTTTAGGTCAACAGTAACAAAATGGGCTTGATATTGTGAATTATACCATAGTCATCATTACTCCACCACATCACGGTGTGTGGGAAACTTAACTTTTAAAATAAACATATTTTTAGTATTCTGTCATTCTGTCAAACTTTATATTTCATTTCTTTAAAATGTATGTTTTATGGGGGTTTTTTTTTATTGTAAGCATCCTATACAATTCCACTTTTAAGATACTTTGAACCATTTCTATATTTGCACAACAAATGGCTGAATAATATCAATGAAACAAACATTTACATAAGGAGATCAATAAATATCATTAAGGGATAGTGATAGGTTGATCTTCTACACCTTCACTTTAACCAAACAAACCAGGGCGTGCATATGATGACCACATTATTGATATGTCTCGTGAGAAAAGAGGTGAAGGTGGTGCAGCGTCTCACTCCTCTCAGTCTGTCTGCAGTATTGTTGGGCCTCTTCAACAGTCGGCAGAAGATCACACAGCCTGTTTGTTTCACTTCCAGACTGCCAGAAATGTTTTGAGAACGAAATAGAGATTTCTTGCCAGTATTGATTTATCCACGGCGAGTGTGTGCTCTAAGAGATGTATTAATGACAAACTGAAACTTCACACCCACAGCGGAATCATTGGAAAACCATTTCTCAACTGAGTGTGTAGAAGAAGGTTGTGTGTGTGTCTCCTACTTTCCGCTTTAATTCTATAAAGTTGAATTGATATTGAACTATAGACTTGAGATATGGATGAAGTATAAATTCTGTGTCGTCACCTGTCTGTTACTCAACCTCGATCTCCAGTCGTAACCATTATGAAAATGCTGGCCTCTGGTTTAACCAAACTCCGGTCAAGAGGAGTTATGATTGGGCGATGAAACCGCACCGACTGAGTTGACTAAAACTGATGAAAGGGATTATAATCAGGAGGGAAATGTTTGGAAGATAATTCACCCCAATAAAGACCGAGAGTGACATAAGTGTACCATGTTTTTTAAATGCCTTAAAAGTCAGTTTTAGCTGGGTGTGTACATGACGTCCGGTCTTTCTGTTGCCTCTGGTGGACACAGTGAACTGGAGCTCTTTGGACTTCCTTATTGGCATAGAACAGAGGTTGCAAAAACGAACGAGAAGTAAAATTGAAATTCCAATTGATGAATTTGTTGTAATCTATAATCATGTTTTTAATGAACATTTTCATATTTGATACAGACATTATACCTATATGTAGTTTGACTGTCAAATTTTGAAAAATGGTAGAAATAAAATCCATAATGTCTCAGAATACTTTCCGTAAACAGAAATGTATATTTTATTTTAGTAGTTGTTAAGTATTTCTTATTTTTGAGCAAATTTGTTCAGCTTCTGTAAAGTTGTAAAAAGAGGTTATAAAAGAGGTTATAAGATTTATTTTCAAATTCTTCAAATGAATTGAACCGAAATGTCAAAGTCTGAGTCTCGCAGTGCCCTCATGGGTCAACAGCTGACTTTGTTGATGTTGTTATGAATACACAGGTTAAGCAAGTGTTTTTTTCTCTTCAACAGCTTGCATCCACCAATTCTGCAAACAGCAGCGAGATGACTGGAGCTGACAATAAAGGTATGTTGAACCGAGAGCTTCTTTTAGGTCACGATGTCAAGGTTCAGTGTCAAAGTGTCTTCTCTTGCTCAGTGGTTCATGTCATCAGCTTTATTTAGCTAGTCTAACTCTGTACTGCCGAGCAACAACATCGAAAACTCACTGTGTTTTTGGTGTGAAATCACAAAAAAAGTACAATTTTATCTTGATTTATCGTCAGCAGTACAACCAAGCCTCCATACTAATTATTTTGAATGAAGCTTTTTGTAAATATTTAGCATCACAACAACATTTATGAAATATGTCCGTTTGTTACAAGTCTGCACAACAAATCCGTCAAAAACAGTGCAAAAAAATTATGTTTGTTTCCTTATTTTGAAGAGCTACAGTCCTGACAATAACTTAATATTCTTTGTGTGATCCCTGAACTTGAATTAAATGACTTGGAAAAAAAACGTTAAGATGCAATGACAAGTGCCTGTAGTGTCAGTGACTCAAAAAACTCTTGTCGTCATCACTGTTGTGGCTCTGGAAGTAGAATATGATTGAATTCACATTCAGCACCGAGACAGAACAATCAAAAAATTGCAGCTACAGGACAGATTTAATAACCACTTTTCACTCTGCTCTCAAAAATATGATGCAAAGTGCACATTGTGACACAAAAAAACTGATCTTGATCTCATAATATTGTAAGGCATCCATCAACTGTTGAGGTGTGAAGTTAATACATCCAGGTGAGTTTGCTATCTCAAACTAAAAGTGTCAAAATGTGCTGCATCTCTTTCCAGAGACAAAAAAGTTTGCAGAATTGAAGCACATCTCTCCTCTGAAGTTTCAATAACATCCCATCTGGCTTTTCCATTATCTAAGCAATCCAAGCAAGGTCATGTTTTGGCAGAGATCCACGCTGTGTCATCCAGTAAAGAATTGGCTGCATTCGTCATTATCCAGTTCTCCTTCTGACCTTCAACCACAGACAGAGTTTGCTGCTCTTTGCATATGTTTGTAAGGATCAAAATATATTCATAGATGGATAAAAATCTTTTATTTAAGGACTTTTACTCAACATGTGTAGCTAAATATCATTGATGCGAAACAAAGCCAACCAAAGATAACTATCAGAGAAGTGAGGATTTTGATTACAAATGCACCATAGTTTTCATGATCCAAATGACTAGATCGAGGATAAAAGAAGATCTTTAAGTAGTGTTAGTTAAGTTAAGATTGAGTGAATGATAAGCAAGCTCCTGAAAAGTTAACTGGCCCATGAGACAAGACAAGCAGACTGAATATTACTATATAACACTGGCAAGACTTAAGAGGCAGGAATCCATACATTTAGAAGTGCATGTATTTAGTGTTAAAGTTGTGGTTTACCTATATTAAACATCTAAAACTTTTATTATTTGTGAGGGACAAAAGATGTTTAAATCAAACTTAGCAGTTCTTTTTTTTTCTTTCTTGAGCTGAAAAATAGCAGCAGGGAAATGAGACGTCACCAAATGATGCTCTTGACCTGGAACATCCATTAATGTTCCTTATGCTGAAGATTCGAGGGAGTCCTGCGTGGTCGCGCTCATTCAAAGAATGTGCTGTTTGTTCTTCATCTCCACACAGCCGTCATCGCAGATTAGACCGTCACGCTGTGCGGCGTGTTTTTAAAGGACTGTGTAGCTTGATACTGTCATTTGGAGGCATTTATAGTCTCCTGGTTTTATTACTGACTTTTTTCTGTCGCTCATTTGTCATTCTTGTTCAGAGGACAGGATGTTTTGGAAAGACTTGAGCGCTTTGTGAGCCACCTCTTGCAATAAGAGCAATTTAAAATGTGTCAAGGCCTGATATCTCTCTCACTGCATAAGCTGAGTTATAGATATTTAAGGTAATTTTCAACTTCAGCTTTGGATTGTCCAGCTGATTAAGAAAAATGGATCCTTCTGTTCTCAGGTCCTGACCTGAGTAAATATTCTAGGAAATAATGTATGCCACTTTTTGTCTTCTCAGAGTATATTAACAGCATGTGATATCTCGCTATTAAACCGCTAAATAATGTAGGATAGCTTAGATAATCTTCAAAAGAAGGAACAGCTAGTTTAGATGCACTAAAGACTGTTTGACAGCAGACATCGTGCTCTGTGGGTGTTTGGTGCAAATTATTACATTTTAAATTTTGATTCAGTAACAGTTGGATCTTGCCTTAGAGCACTGAGAGAGGGAATATCTATGGAAAAGAGTGCATTCCTTATACGTTAAATTAAGTAATTTAAAGGTGATTGATTAAACCTTTGAAATATTACAATTCATAATCACATGTTCCATGTATCAAAATTAATATTTTGGGGAAATATGTATGGAAGTTAATCATTTGAAAACCATAATTTTTGTTAAGTTTTTTCAACAATTGAATTTAATCATTTATAGGTTGGACGGTTTTAAAATAATTGTTATACATTTTTTAAATAGTTATTTGGTAGAAATCTTTCATAATACAAATGTTTAATTGTTAAAATGAATTAATTTCGTTTTTCTAATTCCGATTATTCAAAAATACACTTTCAAAATCAAATATTTTTAAAATAAATTAATTTTGTCTTGCTCATGGAGTTTGACATTATAATTCCAATAACTGAATCACAAATGTATCCTGTTTCACTTATCATTGTTAAGCCCTCATGCATGTCATTACGAAATAAATTATCTCAAAGTCAATATAGTCTACCAGCTGCTAATCAAAGTTTGTTGATTTTGAATAGATTGCGTTTGTTTCTAACCCTGTGTTGATCCACGATTGCCAACACTTTTCCCAAGCCTAAGAGCTGTTTTTCCCCTTGTCGTCTGTACAGAGAAGGCCGCAGCAGCGAAGCCTCAGGAGCAGGAAGAGGAAGTCGACATTGACCTGGAAGCTCCAGAGACGGAGAAGGCAGCCCTCGCCATCCAAAATCAGTTCAGGCGTTTCCAGAAGAAGAAGAAGTAGAGTGACTGATGATGGGTGGAAAATTAAATTATAAAAAACAGGAAAAAAAAAAAAAAATCTTCATTTGTACAGGATTACTGTGGATGGAAAACTGGTTGTTGGGGAGTGGCGATGGAAAATTGATCTTGTATTTGGTTAGGATGTATTGTAACAATATGCAAAGTGTCATGAATCGCCTTTTTGCATGAAATGAGAGAAGGGTTCAGAAAGATGTTTAAAAAAGATTGGAATTTATAATCTAGCATGAAGAAATACTCTAACCTCCCATCACCACGTTTACCTTTGCCAATATCCATGCACCCCCCCCCTCTCCCCATCCCCCTGTGTAACAACAAATACTACCCTCTTGTCTCTCCTCGTCACCAATCCAACGATCCGAGGGATCTGAAAGGAAGCACATTTCTCCCAACAGCTACAAAAAAAGACGCACAAAGAATACAAAAGCACAGGCAGTTAAAGCTAGTCTCTCTGAACGTGAAAATAAAACCAAGCGAGTGTCTCGGGTGTAAAATCACCTCAGAATGGCCTCTCGCGTCAGCCTCATATTGGATTGCCTCGGCAGGGCTGATCTCACGGGTGACAGAGGTGGTGGTCATGGAAACTGGCAGCTAACTCTCACAGGCAGAGGCAGCTCGCTGAAGGCGAGGGTAATGTTGGACAGACATGCAAGTGGGCGCCACATTTACAACTCAGTATTACCAGTATTAGCATCATAACAATGTAAATGAATGACCCTCATCCTACTGTCAACACTAAATCTGACCTGCGTTTAATAAGACATGTGTAAAAGGATCCCCGTCTGGGTGGACTTGTTAGTGATAGCCGGAGCTCTTGAAGTTGCGATTAATAATTCTTGCTGTGAGCGTGATCATCTTCTTACCTACGTCAGCCTGAAACCTGATTGTCTTGGTTTTGAATTCAGTTTCAATGCAAACATGAAGCTTGATGAAAATACAATATTTGTGTTTTATTTAGTTGTATAGTTGACTTGTATATGGGCGTTAGGAGTTTGGAATTTATTAGATCTATGTCTTGTAACAAACTTTGAGAGACTTTTTTCCCTCTAGATCTATCTGTTCCGAGATCATCAGTTGAAAGTCAACTTGCCTGGCTGATGGCCGCCTCTAAATATCTGGGAAAGTTTATTCAAGTGTCAACTATATTGTTACACAACCGGTGTCACGTTCCACACCCTGTAAGTCACATTAACGGCATTTAAACATTCTGTCAGCAGCTGAGCGCTCTCAACAGCGCTGGGTGTCTGGTTACTTTAGAGGCTCAGCAGGTAACTCAAAACTCTTCTGTCTTTAAATAAACACTTGATAACGATTCTGAGCGGGTGCCAGCCCTGAACTTGATCCCTGTCACCTTTAGATGAGTCTGTCGGAAAGACAGAGACACCGAGACAGAGAAAGATGAAGAATAAGAGAGTCAAGTTCCGGACCAACCCCCCCACTTCCTACTGTTGCAGCTCTTAATATAGAGATACTGTATGAAGCACATGGGCCGACCTAATTTGCACAACAACACATCAAAGTAAGAAAAGAGATTAATGTATAATCTGATGTGCTCGCAGACCACATGTAGCTCACTGAACTGCTTCTGAAACCCACATTTATTCCCAATTGCTATATTAACCATCTCACTAATTACCAGAATTATTATTGGAATGTAACCTCTTTTCTATTTTAAGGATCGACGCAAAAAGTGCAACCAGAACACGAGCGCAATCATCATCTCCCAATTACAGGCATTAAAATGAAAGTGGGTCTTTACTGAGAACAATGATGAACAGAGATCAGAGAAACCTCTTCGAAGTGTTTTCTATTAGTTAGTCCTAAATCTGTGTCCCCAGTTTTTTCCATATCAACATCATTTAATCCAGATTATTCTAGATTCATTAGCTAGATTTCTCATCGGCACTGTGGGAGCAGCTCGTCGAGGATGTGTTTTGTATTAACGAAACTGTCACGCACAACCTGTTCAGTGGCTCACATGAAAGAGAAGACCGTCTCTGACTTGAGGCTGTAGTTCTCATTCAGTTTACAGATCCACGCTGTTGCCTGGCAACAGACGCGAGCTCGCGGCTCGAGTCGAGTCGGCGCTCAACTGGTCGACATACATATTGCTACAATCTTTCACCTAAACACTTTTGCATGTCATCGAATGTAGTCATACATCTGTGAGTATGATGAAGTACACCTGTGAAATATACCTGCTGGTGTGTTTGGAACAATGGAGGGGAAAATGACTGCTAGTTTATCTTCTGCTAAAAGCCATAATGCAAATGAACTCCCATTAACATAGCTGTCACTAAAAGGGGTTAAATGTCATGTTATCGTGGCCTTGAACACACTAGAATCCTTATTTTTAAACACACACAGATTTACGACTTTAAAATTGTTTAATGTTGTGTTCACGAGTGATATAAATAATCTTGATCAATATCAGTGTGTGTTGAATGAAATACTTCATTAAGCTATATTTATCTTATGCTAGGTTATAAGTGTACATTGCTCAAACTAAAGTAATATATATATATATATCTGTATATACTACCTCAGAAATGAGTAGACAATGATTTGGAAACTACTTTGGAAATCAAACAGGGCTCACGATTAGGGTTTTTGTCCTGCAAAAACACTTTTGTAGAGCAAGTGTGTATCAAATATGTTGGGATTATGATCACTATTATTCAATCCGTGTCCATCAGTGGTGGTTGAGAATCCCGTGTTCAGGTCTGCTCATCTACATGTCCGGCCTCTAGAGTCAGCATTAAGCCTGTTCGCCGAACAACTCTCTCTTTATTAAGAGAAGTCTTTGTCAGTGTTGTGCTTTGCTTTGTGAGCCTGACCTTATTTACTAGCCCTGAAGGCAACAGAATGCGGGGTTCAGCGAGCACAATGTGCTTGCTTTCAATAACCGGAGACACACAGACCATGAATGGAGGCATATCCACGGTAAAAACCCTACATCCTCTTTGAAGAAAAACCTCTTGACGTCAGAACAGATAAGAGCTTCGGCACACACTCGCACTCCAGACTGTCTCCACTGTGTCCCAAAATCCATGCATGCTCAGTATAATCCACATATTATGTATAGAATTCATCCATTAGCATTGCTTGACAAGACAAGACGATGGTGAGAAGCAGTCGATGAGACATTCCAGCACAACTGTTACAGCCTCGAAACGACTTGGAAGCCATACAAAGAGAGCAAATGATCAGAAAGATGATAAATTCTTTGTTAAAGGGGCTATGTTGCTGTGAACGAATGACCTCAAGAAGAAGACAAAAACAAAGGATTCCATTTGTGATTAGGTTGACCACTATCCTTTCAGGGAGGCATCTGCCAATCAGGAAGCTTCACACAAAAAATTAAACATAATTCCATCCCACTGGCGTGATGACTTCTTGGATCATGCTCTGTAAAATTCTGGTTTCTTTCATTTCCCTGAATATCTATGTTGTTGTTGTAAACATCTCTTCATTGTTTATGCTGTGAAAGCATGTTGTGATAGGACTCCCATGTTTGTATATTTTAATATACATCTCACTTTCCTTGTGTGTGTTTTGACAAATAGTTTACGATGTGCTCAGAAGTGTCAGCTGGAGAGAATGCTCCCAACTTTCCCTGTACTGTGTTTTAAGCATTGAATAAAATTTGCTGCGAATCGCTTTCAATCTGTTTGATGTCATTTTGTGTAGCAGGACGGACTCAAAGAAATTACATCTTGTTTCTAAAAAAAAAGGTTACCATAGAAATATTACTGACAGGTACCAAACTTTTTTTTTTGTATCATACTAATTCTAAATATAACTTGATTAAGTATAAAAGGAAATGTAAAGAACAAAAACATCTTCATTGTGCTTTTTTGTTGGCTTATATTTAAATACCATGTAAATGAAATGAAACAATATACAACAGATTAACCATTTGTATTAAGATTGTTTAAAGCATTTAATTTATCAATAATTTAACGTATACCAAATTAGTAGGGTAGGAATTTAGTCAATTAGTCAGGTAGGAAACTGACTTAAAGATTAAACTATAAAGAACAGACGCAAGATTTAATTTATTTTATTTAGTCATTTTACTTGCAAGTGAGAAAGTAAAACACACAGTTAACATGTCTGTCTGAATCCTTTCTGAGGCACACAGCTGTTAGTTTGCTGTTATATCTTTCACAAGCTGTAAATGATCTTACTTCAGAGGTTTCCACAACAAGCAAACTTGAGTTGTGTTTTATCCGTAAGGTCGGGTTGGCGTTAACTCCTCCACAGACCTGGCACGAAGTAGGTCCTTTTTTCACACAAGCAGTGACAGAAAATACAACCAGTGAAATAATATTATATGTGGTAACATAATCTTTACAGGCATATTATAGCTCAGGACTTTCCCATCACACATCCTTAATTTCATCATTAAATTCGTTTTTTTTCGTATTTTTTTTCTTCATCATTTCTGTTTTATTATATATTTTCATTTTTGTCCTTGTTTTTTGGCAAATTTTTAGTCCACTCTGCCCTTTGGCTTGACTGCCCCTTACAAAAGTAGCAGCAGTTCAATGTGGACCCTTGGGAAATTAAATTACCCACCTCTGACTCAGGAATTTTATCTTCTGTTCTCTTTCGGTCATGACCCAGAGTTAAGGGCGATATGGGAGAATAAAATGGAGATGTGAGCAGAAGATAGAGATGTATATTTTGTCCAATTCTTCTGTCATTCTTGCAAAATACCCATTCAAATCTTTCAAAAGAATTGTAGTAAGAATTGACTCTATGTAAGACATAAGGAATGTCATCTCTGAGCTGAGGCTATCCGGAGACAATGAAGGAGCCCCTGTAGGTCCTTGTTTCAATGAGGTCCTGCTGGGTGCTGCCCCAGTTCAAACAGTCTAGAACTGATAGTAGTTCAAACCCCACTCTCATCATGTGTGATCAGTCATTTTAAGATTTGTGACGTTTCGTGTGTATTTATTCGTTTATAAGCCCAAGAAAAACATAACAACTGACACGGAATAGTTACATTTAAAGCAACAGTTTGGAGTTTAGGAAGATCTGAGGTTAATTCAACACAATAACAAATGAAAAAAGTTTCATAAAATATGAACAAAACAAAGATGTAAGCAGAAAACGTATGTGACCCACTTTGTGGAAGCATGTCGGATTCTTAAGTATCTTAGAAGAGCCGGAAGATAAGCTCTGGATTTGAGGCAAGAAAAGCTGCATCAATCCATTCAATCTGAGATTTCTTTGAGGTTTTGATAACACGTTCTGATGTTGCTGAGTCGTCACTCATGAATATTTCTCTTGCTTATTCAGACAAGACAGCATATTTTCTTGGCATTTGACTGCGGGTGCTTGAAATTATGATTATGAAGAAAGAATACATTGAAGCAATGATGCCTTCTGGTATGTTAATGTTAAATAACCATAGGAACATTTGATTATTTAGTGACCTTCAGTGATCAATGTACAGCTTGTGAAGTGGCATGGAAGTAAGGCTGATACATTCGGCAGGAAATAGATGAAGTACTGAAAGAGTCCTTTCCTCAAGTGTAGAAGTGCTGGTTTCTCGGATGACACTGGCGTGAGCGCTCTGAGAATCCAAGCAACTGGAGTGTTAATGAGTTCGCTCTTCTACCCCCTAGTGAGATGGGACAGACGGGAGATCTCTCAGTTTTCCAAAATGGTTTCCATCATAACTTACTGTGTAACTGGGAGAGTGAGATCATAATTAGAAATGGCCAAGATGACATCACACAGTGTGGGTGTATGGCGGGCATGGGCTTGTTATGTATATAAAGTATACATATCGAAACACATTAACATTAAAGAATGTATTGCCCAATATGATCTCCTTCTATTACACGTATGTGGAAATATGTTTCTTCTCTGTGTTTTTCCAAGATCAATTTTCATAGTAGAGGGTCAATTTTCCCGCAAATCAATATTCTAGCTGGTCATCAATGAACTGCCACAGATAGCCCTCTGTAAAAGTGGTCAAAAATTCAATTTCATTGACCATTATCTGTGAAAACGACACCCACTTCCTAAGCTGCACTGCAAGAAGTCGATAATTCAATCAGATCGCCCCCACAGGATGAATATATACCTTTGGATAGGAGTGGAAAATTAAATATACATGACTGTTATACACAAAAAGACAGATGAATAAAAAATGTAACATGATGGGGAACTTAAATATGAATATCTTGAAAAAGGAACATACTAAAGTAAGCTATATTCTTAATTTGATTGTACAATAATTAATTTTTTTAATTGATTTAAAAATTGCATATTTCACATATTTTCGTAAATTAAAGTGCAAAATAATGTTTTATTATGCCATATAATAAATGTAGTTGTATTTCATTTGATATAAATTAAATTGAAAACAATATGATATAAAACAATACACATAAAAGGACAAATAAAAGGTAGAAGGGGAGGAAAAAACATCTTCAATAGGTTTTACTATATAAGAGTTAAACTAGTAAAATAGTGAGATAACCATCTAGGTGCCACAGAATGGCTGCCTTGGTTTTTGGTTCTGTTTTTCTATTGTTTATTTTGTGTTATTGTTATTTCATTCTTTTATTGTGTACTGAAACCTCAAAAAAATCCTATGTTGTGTTTACAACACACCTGTGTACCATCATATAAGACATTTCTTTGATTAAAGTAACGTGAAATCACTTAAAAAGATTTGCTGTCCTTAATTTCTCTGGATTAAACTAGTCTGTGCGAAAATTAAAAACAGATACATTTAAAAATAATACAAACATTCTCTAATCCATGGTAGTGGAAGAAGCAACAAAGCTGAATTTAGGTTAATAATAAGCAGTCATAAAAACGCAAAAAGCACAAATCCTAGGGTCTTTCAATGTAAGAAATATTATGCGTTCATCTCAGTCAGTACTTCGACTGAAATGCATGTGCAGTTTTAAGTGTTTCTCTGGGCGGAGAAAATGCTAATTAATATATTTTCTGCCTGCCATGAGTCCTGGAAATAACCGTGGCCTAATTCTGGAGTCTCATGGTATATCAGAGCAGCTACTGGAGCTGAAGGCGTCATGGAGTGAGGAGACCTGGGTAAATTCAATCTGTCAATCCTTCTGTTCCAGGTGTCACACTTAACATGCCACCAGAGAAGATGTTGTTAATGCTTGAGATGACATGATATCTAAAAACCAGTGGCATTGTTGCTATATCTAATACTCTTGGGGTTGTGACTGTCTTCAAGGATAGTGACTTAAAATATTGTTAAGTTGTTCTATACATAACCCACACATGTATTGATGTAACTGCTAAATATATATATACTTAAGCCTAAACACCAATTTTACTATTGACAGACTGTATGTAGATATATTTATATATATTTATTTTTAGTTAATTTCCCACCTTAGATGGATCTGGGGTGATGATCGGTGACGACTTGACTGACAGGTGAGCATGTATAGCCTTAACTATTTCATCACCCAATCATAGATCAGCCTGTATCTCAGCTCTGCCTCTTGACAAGGGATACAATTTTCACAGATTGGTTTCAGAACCGTGGTTCAGTAAAAGACGGGTGACGCCACATATACAACTTCCATATCATATACAGTATAAGGTCAAAGATCAACTTATCTTGAGCTGCAGACCTTGAGGCATTCTTCCAAGAAGTCCAACTTAATCTTGTTCTCTTGGTGTTTTTTTGTTTTTTTTGCTCTTCTCTGTCTGAACGATGAGAGCGGAGCTCCACGATGAGCAAGGGTAAAGAAGCCTCCTGGACAAATCCCATGTGAGGTGTTCTGGACAAGGAAGAAGGCTCCAGTCAGACCTGATACTAGGACGAGAGTGTTGCTACTGTGAATACTACTGAATAAGGTGAAGGGAAATGATGAAAAAAAATAATAAACACTAAAGGAGTTTCGAGTAGTCTTTCTCTTTAGTAAATAAGCCTTTATAGATACACCATTTGAGGTTTTTATGTATTATTGTATGCACCATTAATCCCTTAGGACATTAGATACATTTCATTTTAAATAGCAGAATAGCATTAAGCAGTAAAACCACTGGTAACAAAAATAAGACACACTTTCCCTGTTTAACCAACTCAGTTATAATAATACAGTGTGAATTATTTTGAATCCTCATTGCTCATTAGTTATCCATATTTGTAATATTGTTTTTTCTCTGAATGACAAGGTCACAGGGGGTCAGCATATCCCAATTTTACCCAATTTACGCTTTTTTTTATTTATTTTAAGATTAAGGTTTTTTTTATATTTTATTATCAAGGGGCCATTTTTCAGAAAACAAGGTCCTGCCCCAAACATATTTTTATATTTGTAAATTAACCAAACTGTCCTAATATGGTGAGTCTGACTGATGAGATTAATGCGCTCCATTTTTGACTCCTCTACTAAGCATTCCCAGCAAATTCCATTCCTTTGTCATCAGCTTTGCCAATAATGTTCATTGTTATCTTATCTCAAACACTGGCATCTCTATAAGTCATATTATCAACATGAACATTAAACTACTCTGAAATTCAACCAACCATTCAGCAGGATGAAAAAAGTAACCTGACGGACCAAATTTGGGTTTGATTGAGGAAAGAAGGGGAGGACCGATCACACGCAAGAGGATCAAGATTTCATATTTTTATGAACGACCCAAAGAAACCTAACGAAGATGTTACATTTTTCAAAATAAAAAGATTGAAATCCCAGACACAGTTCTAGTAAAGCAGTCAGTATTTGCGTTCTTACCTGGACCAACATGAATAAATATTTAATATGGTTTATGCTCAGTTGCCACAAATATTTGCCAACGTTCATGGGTTTATTCAGAGTGTTTTACTGCCAACATACTTGAAAGTGTCTACTCCTATTGTGTCGAATTTGAACACACAACCTCAAAATGTCTCACGCAATCACGTGAAGGAACTCCATGTTGCCTGTGTCGCCCGACGGCTGTATTCAGAGAATTTGCCTCAAAGTGTACCACGTGAGAAGAGATGAAATCAGATCAGATGGCATCAGATCAGATCTGATCACGTCAGACAGGAGAAGACATGACTGCTGTCAGCTGCAGCACTCTTTAAGCTGCTTAAGCAGAATGTTGAGAGAAAAATCCACAGCCAGAGATGCTAACATGTGACTTATCTTGGCCTCTATAGTATTACTGTAACAGGATGATTTGATGAATGGGTTTATGTCAGACTACGATTACCCCGACAAGCACAATTACGACGGCAACATTGCTCTTTCCAAACAGGATTTGAACTTTCATGGCATGTCATCGTGACATGTGGTTCCAGATTTATGTTGTCACAGTTTATTTGTTTTCGTCATTTGTCCTAAAAACAAGTCCAGATTGGAACTGCAATATGTTGCCAAGCAGACACGGCTGAACTCTTTGGTTCATGCACAACCATGATTTATATTTATTAGCGATAAAATCCTCTCAAAGCAGAATGGAAGATAAAACATTACAGTTCAGCTCTTGGTCTTTCAATTGCTCAAATGTCAGAAGAGTTAACGGGTCTGGAAAAAACATGTATTTTGTAAGATGATATAGAGAATTGTGCAATATTAAAGTAATAATGAATTCAGTCTACCATATGTTTCACACAATCTTCCTCTTCCAACTTCCTCTTTTTATGGTTTGAATGTTGTGTCTATTAAAGGGTTAGATAAGCCAATAGTCAAATTTCACCATTAATATGAAAATATTTCCCAACCCTTAGTCAACATGAGGGTGAGTAGAAAATAAGTGAAGTTTTAATGTTAGTGTGAGTCCCTGCAATGCTGCAATCTGCCACAAAACATGACCATTTTTAGTGTGTGTTCCATTTATTATCTTCATGCCATGTGATCTTACTTCCCCAACTTTGCAATAGTCATATAAAGCACCACTGCCAAAGACCATCAAGACCACAAATTAGGAAGTGGCCTTAAGAAACAGCCTCATGAACTACAACATTACTTGTTTTTTTCTTGGCCACTCCAACTGAAGACCTCATTCACGTCTTACTTTCTTTTATCGTTTTCTAATATAAAATTCAGTAGCATTGCACTTCCATTTATCTGCCATATGTTAACAGATCCACAAGCACCAGCACGTGACAGCATCCATGTGTGCCTCTAATCATCTCTGTAACTCTGTTGTCCATATTGAAGATTAGATGAAAATCACATTTTAGGAAAAAAGCTTCCAGTATCTTTCTGTTGAGGGCGGATGATGACTGCTGTCTCTTTAAATCACTGGTGACCCTGTTCAGGATTACTGAGGCTTTACCATTTGTCCCAGCAGCAGGTGAGTTTGCTGAGCTGTTGGCCTCGTGAGGTTAAATTCTCCTGCGGATTAAACCGATTTAAAATATTCTTTCATTTCTGCATCTGCGAGGCATTGGCTATTAAAATAAACCAGAATACAATTCCTGGTTATTTGATGACTACATTGTGACATCTATTTTTAAGGTAATATTGTCATTATAATCATGTCTGTTGAAATAATAACACACACACTCATTCATTCATTATCTTCCACTTATTCCAGGGAAATATGCAACAACAGCAAGAAGGAGGCAATCATCCAAATGACTCGAGTACGAGTTTAATCTGCAGATTTTTTATATCATTTTGTCAGCACTCTAATAATATAGGAAATATGCTTCCACATTATTCCTCTGTCAGAAATAAAATAATTATTTAACATTCACATCCATTCATGTATCTTTACGGAGTTAATTTTATCTTAAAGCACATTTGCTAAAAGAGCTTTGTATTGCAATAATAGCATTCTAAGCACTGTCCAATGTAGTCCAAATGAGGCTTCATATAGTCATATTGTTTTTTAGAATTTAACTTACACGCTTGTGAAAGTGGTGAGGGTAGGGACTTATATCCACCGAGTTTTCGGCTTCGCTGTCTTTGTTGATGCCGTTGATCTCACCTCTATTCTTCCCTGAACATGACCCAGAGATACTTGACCTCCACTTGGAGCAGGATCTCATTCAAAGGCCAATAAGTTAATCTTATGGTAGATAAAAATCTTCCATGTCATGAGACTCTCTGTAAAATTTCAATATTCATATTAAAAAGGAACACAAATTCCTCAAGCAGGACAAACTCTGTGCCCACAGCAGATATTGGTGGTTATTATTAGATTGTGTCGGAAGTTGAATTGAAACATCAGGTCACTGGGAAAAATGGAACCTGTGATGCTGAAACTTCTGTGAAACAAACCCAAGAGATGTTGAAAAATAAATATAAAGGGTCTTTGTTTAAATGTAAAGGTTAACTTTCTGGATGGACATTGTGCAGGTTTAGTTTAGCACAGAAGTTGTGGGCCAAACCAAATGCATTTTTACCAAACTGTCTGCAACAGCTAGTATGAGTCTGACTGTGATACTTTCAATTGTTCGAGGCACGATACATCTGAAGTATGTCGTCTTTTATGAATGACCTACATCAGTTTAACAGTCTTCACAAGTTTTGGTACCTTAATAGTTTTGTACTAAATTATTTTAATAAAACTTGTGATGACACATCAACTTAAAGGAAACTTTTTGCGACGTTTAGCGAGCGCTCATGGGAAATGTGGTCTTCCATTGGGATAACTATTAACACTTTAGTCCACTGGCGTCGCTCGACTAAAAACGGCATAGAGCTGCTTTAAGTGTTGACATATAGTATTTATATTCCTAATCTCAATTTAAAGACAAAGAAAGGCTTCATTTTAGGTCATTTTAATATTGAGTTGATTGAGCTGGACATTAGTTTGACACATGTGGACTCGCACAATGTTGGGTCTGAGCATGGCCTTACCAAGTAGAGGATCAGGATTTGAGGCCGACCCAGTAGGTGTTATCCTCACTCCCTCTTGCAAGTGGTGTCATCGATGGGATGGTAGCACCCTTAAACCATACACAATGATTCAGTTTTGTGTGAAGGACCCAAAAGAGGTGTGTTGAGCAAGAATGTTCCTGGTAACTTCATGGTTTGTAGCCTTGTTCTCTACGCTGTGACTGCTCAGGGCCTCACTGTTTGGCCTTCTCCTCGGCTATGATGAAAGATTCAAAATAATGAATGGCTTTCTCTGATCAATGCAGGACAGTTTCCATAGTTACACATTTCCTTAACTCTCCCAGGAAATGCAGTGACAAGCCATCGCTAGGCAACACCTCTGACTGGATACAAACGTTTGTGTTTATTAAAGATATGTATTTTCGCGCAACACTAACGTTCTGACAAAGCTTCAGAGCAACATAATCCCAGTAGATAAATATCATACGATCAGACTCCTGGGGCAGAATCTGAGTGGACTTTGTCCTCCCGTTCTGGGGTTATGGTGCACTGCTTATCAGTAACATAAGGACTGTGACACCATTCGTCAATAATTCTGCCTGGTGCCGGCGTATATACCCTGGAGAAGAAAGTCTCACTGAGACACAAGGCAGCATCGGGGGGGTGATACCACCGGAGCTGTGAGCATGCAGCAACGTCCTGCTGATGTATCTCAGAAGAGTGGGAGATGAGTGGAAATGAATAGGAAGATGAAAAGCGTCAATTCAAATACACTTTTATAAGTGGATTGATGACTGCCAGAAGATGGCGGGTTCCAGAAATGCCACTTTTAGCCCAGAAAAAAAGAGATTTATAACAGGAAGCTGACTGATGAACAGATGAGCGGGTGCTTGTAGTGGGACTAACCAAGAAAGAGGGGGATAGAGCGAGACTACAGGGGGGCAGGGGAGGAGGAATTCATTTACCTTGACTGACACTGCGACAGCGAGAGCAAGCAGACTTCCCCACTCATAGAATTTGTAGCTCCATAACATCATGCGACACAATCTCTGCAGTGCTGGAGGGGGACAGGGAACGCCGTGGGACGTGACCACACACCTTACATATCTTTGGGTCTATTCTTGTTCACATGCAGCTTTCTTTGTGTCTCACCCTGAACCCGACCACGGATTCTAACCTCCTGAGAAGCTGGAGCAAGAACACGACGAGATAACAAACAAAAAACATTTTGTTTTCAAATCTAGAAGAAATAAATACATTTGAATCATCATTTAGTTTTACTCTAAAAATAATGTATTTCCATTTCAAACTGTTAGCACCATTAACCCTTGTCAACAAAAAGTGTTTGTGTCTATCAGAGTATTAAATACGTAACTGTGCCTACATAAGAGTGACTTTACATGCTTGAATGTGTATTTGTGTAACCTGGCGCATGTCACTACTCCATAACAAAATGTGGTGTATTTGCTGGAAGTCCAACAGAGAGACAATGAAGGAACACAACTCTGGTGTCATACAATGACCTATTGACGTAAACTTTGTCAATATGGTGCGACACAGCTGGTTAACGTTGGACTCCGTCCATTACTGCATTTGAAAAGTATGGAAAGAAACAAGCTAATGATTAAGGAATATTTGACAAATATAAAAATCAGCTGTTCGGTGCGTGGATTAAAAACAAATATATCAAAACAAAATCTCAGTCGAAAAAACTGCAGTTTCTACATTGTTAACACAATGCTACCACCCAGTGGTGATTTAAGATATCGCAGCTCCAAGAATCAAGAACATTGAAACGTTAGTAAGTAAGTAAGTAATTTCTATTCGTAGAGCGCTTTTCCAAATGGAGAAAATGGGAACATATTACTATGCGGCTTACACATAATGTGAGCTCATATGTGTTGAGAGAAAATGCAGTATAAAGGTTGAAGCTACACTTAGTATATCCCACTGTCGAGTGTTATAATACACCACCTTGTTTATGAGTCATAATAAACTACTTGTTCTCATTAGAACACAAACCTTTTTCATGAAACCCCTTTTGGCCATACTTTTTCCATTCCTTTTTTAAAAATATTTATCTTTTCTTAACCACAGACAGCAGAGAGAATCTGTTTGGCCCAGTTATTTAGTTAGGTACTTGAGCCTATAGTGTTTGAAGGACAGATCCACTGAATCAGCTGCCACACTGATACTGATCCCCCCAGACTGTGGTATCAGGGCGTCCGACTCTCACTGTGGACCAGCTCTGTAAGAATGGACAGATCCACACCTCAGTGTCATGGAAACCAGCCTGTGCTAACAAAGGAGGGCATGTTTGTGGATCTGGGTGTGGTTGAGCCTGAGTGGGAGGACTCTGCAGGTATGAGGAAGGCCGAGGAGGCACCTGTCGCTGTTATTCATCGCAAAGTCCACAGAGTCTAAACTTCTCGACGACACATCCATGCAGAGTAAGTTTGAAGGTTTCTTTCATTTTTAGATGTCCTCTTTTTGACAAATATAATGTTGTATTTGAATCAGGCTGGAGTTGTGTCTAAGGGAAAACTCACATGTTTTTTAGTGGTTACATTTATCTATCTATCTATCTATATACCTATCTATCTATCTATCTATCTATCTATTTATATCTATCTATCTATCTATCTATCTATCTATCTATCTATCTATCTATCTATCTATCTATCTATCTATCTATCTATCTATCTATCTATCTATCTATCTATCTATCTATCTATCTATCTATCTATCTATCTATCTATCTATCTATCTATCTATCTATCTATCTATCTATCTATCTATCTATCTATCTATCTATCTATCTATCTATCTATCTATCTATCTATCTATCTACCTATCCAGATACAATAACTACAAGATGTGACTGATTCACCTCATCTTGTCGTTCTTGGCAATTTTGTTGCAATTAAAGATAATAACAAAACCCATGTTGTGTAATTATATGTATGTATATGTATCATTGGTTAAATACATTTTGGTTTTATACATATGTATGTTTCTAAATTATTTTATTTCTTTCTCTGTTGTCACTGATACTTTGTTAATATTTTACCAAAACTTTGTTTTCTTTTAAATCTTGTGCTCGAATGTCCTGTATTTCTGCATTCCTCACATGCCTTCCACCTCTCACAACTACGTGACGTCTGCTCGTAAGCACAATTATGTTGTCTTGAGAAAAACTTTCATGGACAACATTTAGTCAGTCACTCAATTTGCTGAAAAACAAAAATATGAAAATGTATTATCTGCCAGGTTGTGTATGATGACATGTAATTACACAATATTTCCATGGTTACACTTGCATCTCACTGCAACAAATAGGTGGGAAAATTAATGTTGTTTTCCAGAAAATGTAATCTTTTATTAATCTGTTATCTTCCTGACAACTTTATTTAATTTAGGACAACAGAGATACATTTCCTGCAGTGTTCCATGTTATATCTCCAACCAAAACATAAGATTATTCTACCATGTCGTACTGCCTTACTTATGTATATATCCATTTATTTAGTTAGTTTCCCTTTGGAATATTCATATTTATGTTAATATTTGCAACAACTTAGTGGACCGATACTTATGGCTCTCGGGTACTTCAGAAATTTCCATATTGTACTGCAACTGACTGATCCTCATGCTCTTGTTTGTTTGGCCATAAACTGAAGACTGCAGATTTAGATTTCATGTTAGGAGTTTGACACTTTGATGTCACTGCAGCTCAATCTACTGATTGTGGATGGGCGTTGTAGCTGTCGTCAGGCTAGCTTAATGCTAAACCAACTTCTGCAAACTAGTGCTGACAAGTACTAGATGTTTAGAACCTATTGGTATGATTTTGAAAAGAACATTGATTTAATGGACTGTCAATCATTTAGGCATGGGTACTCCAGGAGGCCGGGCCCTCTCTGAGGACCAATTCAGCTGTTCCATCTGCTTGGAGATCTTCGTGGAGCCAGTCTCCACACCGTGTGGACACAGCTTCTGCAAAGCCTGCCTGCAGGGCTACTGGAACCACAGCAAGAAGTTCCTCTGCCCAATGTGCAAGAAGAATTACTCTAAAAAACCTGAGATGAGCGTCAACAGAGTCCTGGCCGAGATATCCTCCCAGTTCCAGGGCCTGATGTCTTCGGGAGGAGGAGGGGATCTCGCCGGCGTTTCCGGATCTACGCTGAATCTGAGCTCCGACAGTGGCCACCGGAGCACTCAGGGGGGCACGAGTGCTGGAGAGTTTGCACAGGCTGGAGACGTTCCATGTGATGCTTGCATCGGCAGGAAGTTGAAGGCTCACAAGTCGTGCGTGAACTGCCCTGGATCCTTCTGTGAGACCCACCTCAGACACCACAAGAAGGTCAGTGTAGTTCAACTTGATGCTTTATTGTCTTGACACATGCTGAGAAATATTCCGAGTCAGGTTGACCCGCAGACATCACACTCATGTTTGTTCCTTACAAAACTTGTTTTTTTATGAAAAAGTTTTCTGATTTACTTCTCCAGTCGTAGTCCATCATCTCCTGGGAGATTATCGAAAGAATCTTAGATTATTTGGGACCTGTACAAATGTGGTAAAAGCAGCCAATTAACAAAGTTGTTTTGTGTTTCTTTTATTTTTAATTTTTGGGGGGGTTGTAATCACAATGTTCTATTTTTTTAAGAGTATGTCCCACAGAATACTTATTTTGTCTTTCAGTTTTTTTATTTATACAAAACAAAAACACACTATAGTATAAAATGCTTTTTAAAGGTTTCCCCATCCTATGAAGGCCATTGTTCATCATCCCTTCTTTCTTTTGCCCCTCACACAAATCAAGATCACATAGAAATTAGTTTTCTTGTTGACAGCTGAGGACGAGGACAAGTCCCAGATAGCAATTTACAGTGATTAGATGTTGATTATTGACCGGATCCATTTTGTTTGATGTTGAGCAATCAATATTGATTCAATGTTGAAGTACTGTTACCATTTCAAAGTGTAAAATCTGTCATTGAATCAAAATTGAGTCAACATACGAGAAATAGATGATGGGGAAAGGGGACATATAGGCGGGAACTTTGACACCTGTGGCCAGTTGGGACAGAGCTGGGTATCAATGGAATCAATGCTTATATAGTTGAATCAATGCTGATTCCCTGTTAGAATTGGTTGAATGTCCAACGCTGTCTTAATGTTGTTGCTCAATGAACACTCTCAATACCAGCAATAAATGTTACCAGACATTTATTTGTAAAAATAATAATGTTATCTGGAGTGTCTCAGGTTAATTGTTAATGATAACAGTCGCTCCACCCAGTCCCACCTAATTCATACAGCTTAGTCAATTGTTTGCTAGAAATCAAACAGTAGCTGAGTGAAAACACTTTGCAGCGAAATGTGGACAAAACTGAAACTCTGGTTATTGCTCCTGATGATAAGGTTCCAGGGTTGAGTCAGTACTTGAGTGACTTAGAAAACTGACCAGAAACTGTTTCCTAAACTTAGGAAAATGAAGAACATGATCTGGAGCTTATAATTCATGCGTTTTTGTCTTCTTGTTTAGACTATTGAAACAGTTTGTTTTTGTGTCTAAACAAGAAGGAGCTGTCTCGCTTGCAGGTAATACAAAACTCTGCAGCAAGAATTCTGACCTGCTCTAGTAGAAGAACTTACATTTCCCCGATCCTTAACTCTTCACTGGCTGCCAGTTTCTTTCAGGATCAGTTTTAAAATTCCGGTTCTTAATCTCAGAACTATTCATGGTCAGTCTCCTCCTTACATCAGTGATCTGATCCAGCCTTACACCCCAGCTCGGGCTCTGAGGTCTGTGGATCAGAATCTACTGATGGTTCTAGCACACGGTTCAGGACTAGAGGAGAGATATCCTTACAGGCTGTTGCTCCTAAGCTTTGGAATGAGCTTCCTCTCTCTTTGAGTTTGATGGAGTCTACTGACTCCTTCAAGAAACATCTAAAGACATTCTTATTTAGGCAGGTTTTTTTTTATTGTTAAAAGCACTTTGGGACCCTGGTCTAGAAAGGCGCTCTAGAAATAATCATTACTTACTTATTTACTTAATTACTTCATATCAACGAGATAAAGAAATAATGAACTGAATTCAAATTGAAATGTCTGACTTGTTCTCAGGTCAAGTCTCTGACATCTCATCGCCTCATTGAACCTACCTTCAACTTGGAGGAGAAGATCTGCAAGAAGCACGAGCGCCTGCTGGAGGTCTACTGTCGCAGCGACCACATGTGCATCTGCACCGCCTGCGCCGAGAGCGTGCACAAGTCCCACGACATCGTCACAGTGGACCACGAGTGGAAGAAGAAGATGGTGAGATCATCAGGTCCATCACCAGGTTGGACCCACTGTTGTGTACGATATGGTTGTGTGACGCTGGTTGTCTCCGCAGAGTAACCTGGGAAAGAAGAGGTCTGAGCTGAAACACCTGATTAAGGAAAGAGTGAAAAAACTGGACGAGGTCAAACAGTCAATCAAAGTCATCAAGGTGAGTCCAGTCTAATATTTTTAGTATATTAAGTAAGTATATTAGAAAATATATGTGTCAAGCCAACTTCGAAACTGTGAAGTAGTTTCTATGCGCAATGAAAAATAATCAGGTATAGAAAGTAAGTAACATTGTTAAGCTGAATCTCTTGGTCTCACAAACTACACAACATTACAAACAAAAAAACAATTACAAATGTATTCTAATTCTACTATGATCCTCTTCCAGAACAACATACATAATGTGGTTTGTTTTTGTGTCAGGATTTTAAATCATGGAGTTTGTTTAGCCTGTTAAACAGGATTCACCTTTAATTACATAAGAAAGAATTTGTCTTGGTGTCATAACTGCAGCTGTCGTACCTGACACGTCACATTTTTACAAAACCCCAATAGTGACAATTTCTACTGTGTTATATATGATGATCACAATTTCAAGGGCTGTCTTGTCTATGCTCTGATATCCATCCCTGACCTCGTCTGACCAGTAAGATCAGTCAAAACATTTGTTCGGTTTTGTTCTAAATCTTGAATCAAAACTCATATTCATTCCAATTAATAGAGTTTAATCCTTGTTTGTCAGTATAATATAATCAGCTTTAACTATCATTATTGTTTCTTAATTGAATGTCAAAGTCTTGATGTACAGCAATAATTTAAATAAAAGAGTAAATAAATAACGAATCCAATATTTCTACAGAAAAATACTTGGCAGTTGACAACAATAAACAAAAAATAAAAATAAACATCAGCGATTAAACAACATATGTAACTATGTTACTTCTGACCTGGACATTTAAGTAATCTTATTTTAGTACCAGTTTGCTGTCAGACCAGTTTATCAAGTCGAGCAATGGGAAACTAAAACTTACAACTGGAGGATAAAGCTTGTTTGGAGATTAACTGTTTGGTGATTTCTATCTCACGATCCTTAATGTCTGACGATTTTTTATAGCTGAGATTAAAATATGTTTAAAATAGTTCAGGAATCCAACGTAAAAATATTCAAAACAAGTCGAAAAAGTGCCACAAGTAATGGCTGCTATTCGAAAGCAACGCCGACAGGTGGCGCTAACGCGTTGACTTAATCCTCATCAAGAAAGTGCGAGACTGGTTCCGTCCATTGAACCTTGTGCTGTGGGTCTCAGGCCAGCGCCAAGAGGGAGCTGGAGGAGAGCTGGCAGGTGTACGCGGAGCTGCAGCGGCTGGTGGAGCAGAGTCAGGCGGAGCTGGTGGAGCTGATCGCGGCGCGGGAGCGCGAGGCGGAGAAGCACGCGCAGGAGCTGGCGCGCGGGCTGGAGAACGAGCTGAGTCAGCTGAGGAGGAGGAGCAGCGAGTTGGAGGCCGTGGCTCACACTCACGACAAAGCGCTCTTCCTGCAGGTGCGTCCAGAGTCCACGTCCACAAGTTTGATTTTCCACCTGTTTATTTGTAGTTACACACATAAAGCATCCAAGGATTCCACATGAGAGGTCAACAATTCTGATATAGTAATGGAATATCAGGAAATAAAATAGAAATAAAATCTCTTCCTGTCAGGGTTGATATCTATATCATTATTATTAATCTATTGATGGCAGTCTCATTCTGTCATCGTATCACATACATCTGTGATTTAGACACATTATATAGTGATTGATAAAGGGGAAGGAACTTTTTAAACTTCTGTTTATTCTTTGTTTTTTACTGAAAAAAATATTTTATTTGGGTTTTTGCTGTTGATTTTACAGTCTGTGTTGGTGTTAGTCATTATTAAACCTTGAGTTATCTCTGGATCAAAGTGACCCAGAGACAACACAAGGGATAAAACAATTACATTTGTTTTAGGGCCATCAGGTCACCTTGATCCAGAGATAACACAAGGGTTAATGTTTTGGTTATTATTTATGTTTCGGTAGATTTTGATTTTGATTTCATTTTTTTTTTTTAAATCTTAGATTTATGTTCTTATCCTTGTGAACGATGACTCTGGTTCATTTTTGTTTTAATTTGTGTCCAGGGGATGTTTTCTGCTGCTTCCAGTTCTCAAAAAAAAAATTCTCTATACTTTCTTATTTTGATCCATCACATTATTCCTTGTATATCCATATAAGTAAGTGTTAATGTATTTGTACCTTTTTCCTTCTAGAATTCTGATTCAAATCTGTACAATGAGCCCATTTAATGACTGACGCCTAATTACGGACTTTGATACTAACATAACCAGGTTATTAGTGATGACCTCCTCTTGTTGCAGCCCTTAAAGACCTCTGGAATTTAATAAAAGGTCAGAGGTATTATTTGTTCATCAGAATCAGAATCAGAAAACCTTTATTAGTCCCGCGAGGGGAAATTCGGTTTAACAGCAGCAAGAGAAATAAAAACACCCAGAAATAAAAACGAGAAAGAAAATCTAAATGGAATAAAAGATAAATCTGCGCTATCTTAGATAATGTATTCATATTATATCTCAGGTTGGCAAGGGCAGGCATTAGCTAGGTCGTTGACACTCTCTAATGACTGGGAAAATAAGGTTTTGCCTTTTTCAACAGAACCTCACCACTCTACATCCACTGCCCGAGCCCACCGACTGGTCATCTGTCAGCATCAACACTGACCTCTATCTAGGAACCATCCGCTTGTCTGTTGGCAAACTGATGGAAAAGATTCAGGAAGAATTGAAAACACTTCACTCGAAGGGTGAGTTAAGAGTTGCCCTTACTTTAGATCTGGCAGCAGTCAGGCCACTGAGATGCAGGGAGGCTTGTGACTGACAGCAGCAGATGTCTTAAGCTGCCCAGTATTAGATCTGAGGGTGACTCACACTTACACATCCTTTCTTGCCCTCACACTGTTTCTTTCTTTTTCCTTCAGAGCTGCGGAAGGTGCAGAACTATTCAAGTGAGTATTAAACTATTTACAAAGTAGCTCGTTTTAGTTTTGCCATACTCTACCTCGCCACTTGGGGTGCCATTTCTCTCACATGCAACATTTCCTCAAATAAATAAGGAGAAATACAACTAAAATAAACATTTAATATATTTTTTAACTTGAGTGTCGAAAAATTCACTTGAACCTGCGGTCTTACTGACCAAGGTCATCCACTACAGGGGTCTTCAGCCTGTTTTGACGCCAGTCCGGTTTAATGTTGCTATAATATTCACACTTTCACAAAAAAGGGGAGAAAAGATTTTGCCACTTGTTTCACTACGTGTCAAGAGTCCGAAATTACTTCAGAGAACTACTTCAGAGAAATTATGTTTTTTCAAAGCACAAACCAATAATTACTGGTGATTAAAAAACAAGTATTAAAATTCCTACTTCACTCACTTTCTATTACCCTCATGCAATATTCACTGCATTTGTTCATTGTTGTGTTGCAATTAAACCTCCAGCAGCTAGATGGCAGAAGGCATTCTGTTATAATTATATAAAGGGGTGATATAGCTCAGATGGTAGAGTGGTTGCCTGCAGTCCAGAAGGTTGCAGGTTCAATCCCAGCTCCAGACAAGCTTGTGTCGTTGTGTCCCTGATTGCTCCTGATGGTGAACATGGCGCAAGTGTGCATGCCTACTCACATCAGTATGTGTGAATGGTTGAATTTCCCCTCGCGGGACTAATAAGGGATTCTAAAAAAAAAAAAGAAATAACCTGCCAAAGGAAAAATAAAATCCCTCAAGAACTTGTGTAATACTACAAATATATCCTTGTTCCTACAGTATTGCAATATTTTGTTGCTGCTGTATCGTGATACGTACAGTTACGGCAGATTCTTGTCAATACACCGTCCCTAGTTATAATCAATAGAAAAATAAATGATATAAGTTCCCTACAGCCCGGTAACAAATGCCTCACTGAACGTTCGCTAAGGACCACTGATCTACATGAAACATGGTATCATCACACATGTCTTTAAATGCTTGACTCTTTACCAGGCGAGGTGATCTTGGACCCAAGCACTGCCCAGCGTAACCTGGTCGTCTCTGAGGACGGCCGTCAGGTCAGGTATGAGGAGCGCAAGGCCTCCCACTCTGAGGGCCCCAAACGCTTCAGCCCGGCCCTCTTCGTCCTCGGGAGAGAGAGTCTTAACTCGGGACGACACTACTGGGAGGTGGACCTGAGTCGAAAGACTGCCTGGACTCTGGGCATGACCGGGGCAACTGCCCGTCGCAAGGGTGAGATCAAACTGAGTCCAGAAGGAGGGTACTGGTGTCTGTGGCTAAAGAACGGGGAGGTAAAGGCTCTGGCTGCTTCCCGACAGACCCTTATGATTCCAGTCCAGCTCAGTAAAGTGGGAATATTCTTGGATTACGAAGGAGGCCAAATCTCTTTCTACGACATTAAATCCCGTCTCCTCCTCTACACTTTCAATGACACCTTCAATGACAGCCTGTATCCCATCTTCAGCCCGTGTCTGATCCATGACGGTAAAAACTCGGCACCACTCAGTATAACCTCTGTGAAGCACACTTGAGGTTCCAGGTCGACCAGCAGATGTTGAAAAGATAGCGGTCCACTCAGAACTAAATGTTGAGATATGGGGAGAGTTGTTTGTTTCTCTAAAGGTCTCTGAAGTGTTCTAGCACTGTTCTATCACTGCGACAGATTCATTAGCAAAAAAAGATCTTCACTTCAATATTTCTTCATGCCTGTAAATTTACATTTTAATCCTCTGTATTGTTTATTAAATTCATAAAAAAAATTATATTATGGTACAAGGTTTGTACATATGTATTATTGAGACGAATCACTGGCTTAAGGATTGAGCTACATATGATATATATTCACTTTACATATTTTTATCAAATGAGACTTTTGTACATTTTTACATTTCTTTTTTAATATAATAAAAAATGTGGGTAGCAGCGGTGCTTAATAAGTTGTTGATATAGTTCAGAAGCTAAATAACACCACATGTTTTGTCAATCATGATGTGTTTCTGTTAAATTGAAATAAAGTATAAAAAAAAATAGTTTTTGGATGATTTTCATTTATTTTTTTAACAAAAACAATTTTCAAGCAAAATATTATTACATTAAAAATAATAATAATAATTCATTTTATATAGTGTGTATTATTGTTTTCCATGCAACTACAAAAGTTAAAATGACTTTAAATGTGATGGTGAGTCAGATAAAAGACTCGGGACTCTGGAGGAGGAGATAAAGGTGGTTTTATTGAACCGTCAGATGACTAGGGACAGGTGTGTGGATGACAATTCTACAAATATATCATTGTTCCTACAGTTTCACAATATATTGTATCGTTGCCCCTGTATCGTTATATATGTACCATCAGATCCATGCCAATGGCGTCGCGGGATGGCTGCCTTCTTGCTTGGTTCTGTTTTTCTAAGGGTTATTTTGTGTGTTATACATCATTTTATTATATACTGCAACCGCAAAAAAATCATATATTGTGTTTACAACACTCGTAATTAATGTGTCAGATTTGGATTACACGCACTGAAGGAAGCTTTGTAGGGAACTTCCAACATTATTCTTGATATTTAACTAATTTTTTTTATAACATTTACTTTCTGGTGTGTATATGTTATCTACGGGTCAGGGTTTGGTTTATAATTATACAAATATAATACTGTTTTATAGGAACTGCCAACTTTAGTATATATTTGAATAAATTAAGTTACATTCATTTTCTTGATTCCGGTCGATCCTTTACTTTAAGGGGTTGAGTCCCAAAACCAGACCAGCTGAGATCCACTTCTCTATGAAAGTATTCAGGAAGGTTTTATTTACATTATTTCTATAGTATCTGTTGATTTCTGCACTGTCTGCCATGTTGGCCTCAAATTAAATGTCTGTCAGCCTCAGAAGGTTGTTGGGTATAAATTTAACCAGGTTAAAAGAGACAGTGCGGGTGCGGGTGTATTTTGGGTGTGAGGTGTTACAGTGGTGAAGGGGTTTAGGGGGTTGGCGGCGGCTGTGGGGAGCGTCCTTCTCATGTGTCAGTGCGCAGGCAGCAACGACGCAGCTGCTCTCTGGTGAGTACCTTTTCAATCTTTTACCTCTTTTTATTTCCTCTAAAGGTGTTTAAACTATATCATATCATCTCTTATTTACTCCACTGCAAAGATAAACAACACAGCTGTTGAATCAGTGTTTGTAGTAGACTTATAAAAGAACATAAAAGATATTTTTTTAAAGAAAGTCCAATAAAGGAGTAAAATTGAAAGCAGGGTAAAACATGAGATCTTAATGCTTTATACATGAAGTTATAATATGAAACCTTCTGTGGGTACAAGTTAAGCTGAGGACTATTATTGTTCCTCAAGTTTATAAATAGTCCATCACATCACACACATCGAAGACGCCATTAATTCACTCAAAGCAGCGACAAACACCCTTGTATGATTGCATGGAAGTGAAAAAATGCCAAAATCCTTCTAACCCCAGTGACCTCAATATCACAGCAGGTTTCATGCCCCATTGAAAAGCTTGAAAATGACCCTGCCTCTCCGCCGTGCAGGAATGGCCACCACTGGGAACCTTTCAGAAGAGCAAGTGCACTGCTCCATTTGTCTGGACGTCTTCACCAACCCTGTGTCCATCCCCTGTGGACACAACTTCTGCCAGGGCTGTATTTTGGGTTACTGGAAAACAAGTGCATTGTACCAATGCCCTATGTGTAAGAAGTCCTTCCACAAAAAGCCAGATTTGAGCGTCAACACTGTCTTGAGGGAAATTGCAGAGCAGTTCAAAGAGATCAAAGTTGGTTGTATGGAGACAATGGAGAGACGAAAGAGGGCAGATGAAGAGAAGCTTGTGGAGAAAGGTCAAAGGAAGCAGCTTTTGGAAGAGCTGAAGCAAAAGCAGGAAGATGACAAGAGAAGGAATGAAGTTTCACAAGAAGAGTACCCACCTGGATCAGCTTCCCAAACACCTCCCCAGCCCATGCCGAGATCCAAATCATCTCAATCGTCTATGCAGGGACCTCCACAACCAACACCACCATCTTCTCCTCAAACTGAAGATCCTCCACTGCCAGCGTCTTCCTACCTGATCCCATCTTTGATCTGGGAGGACGTCCTTTGTGACGCCTGCCTGGGAGACGGAAGACCAAAGGCAGTGAAATCCTGCCTGGTGTGCTTGACCTCCTACTGTGAAGAGCACCTGAAGTCTCACACGGTGAGGTTCACCAAGCACAAGCTGATGGAACCGGTTGCAAACATGGAGGACAGGATGTGCCCCAAACATGAAAGGCTTCTGGAGCTGTTTTGTAAGAAAGAGCAGATGTGTGTGTGCGTTCTATGCACAGAGACTGACCACCGTGCGCACTACACTGTCCCAGTGGAGCGTGAATGGATCGATAAAAAGGTGATAATGACTTGATTTCTAAACTTCCAGATCCTGCAAATTAATGAATTAATGATTCTATAGCCTATGCTAAACATCTGGTGATGGTTTGTATGGGATCCTCTAGTTGTGTTTAGGATCTGTGAATATGATAGGTATTGCAATATGGGACGTATATTTGTTTAACTGTGTAATGTTTTCGATTGTTTAAGTGTGACCTGGGTCTGAGAAAGCGCTTTACAAATAATAATTACTTATTTACTTGACTGTGACCCTGGTCTAGAAAAGCGCTCTATACATACTAATTACTTACTACAGGATTTAGAGGCCACCTGACTATTGACGAAAATTGTAACTCCTGTAACTTCGTCTGTCTTAAACCATAATATGTCCAAACTTCAGTTAGAAAGCTGAAGGAGTCGACTGTATCCTCTCAGCCATCGAATATCACATGATTTCCTGCTACACAGGAAGTAATGACTGCTGCCATCTAGCGGCCGGAAGTTTAATTGCAAATAAAAAATGTAGTGAATATTTGCAAAAACAAAAAAGTACATATATTGTATTTTTATTTGAATCTCTATTTATATATAAACCATAAAAACTATCAGATTTTAAAGTCAAAGAATGCAGTGCTGTTGAACGTTGATACAGTATTGTAAAAGAAAAAAGTGATATTTACGTGTATCGAGATTTTCTTAAATCAATATTATTCATACAAAGATAATGAACTAACCAAATAAAGTTGTGACATGTGGAAAATACACAAATAAACTCTAGGTATTCCAACAAAGCTTAGTCAAAGATATTGGACATGTACTTTTTCATTGGCATGTTTGGATTTCATAGAAGGCAAACTGCAAAAAAAAATCAGATATTTCTCATCTACATGCTGGGATGGAATTCTAACATAAATCCTGATGTTATGGGTTTAATGCTGTAAACAAACGAACAAACTGCAACATGGATCTCTGGCTATATTTCAATAAAAAAACGAATATTCAATTATGTTTTAGGCTCAACTGAAGAAGACAGAAATAGACGTCCAGCAGATGATTCAGGAGCGAGTAAAGAAGATGGTTGAGATCAGACAATCAATAGAGCTCAACAAGGTAAGTGATATCCAAGGTTAACACAAATCTAAAGTATATTCATAAATGACTGGTAGATTTTTTAAATACGTGAATGATTGGGCGTTTCAGACGAGCGCTCAGAGAGAGATCGACGACAGCATGCAAGTCTTCTCAGAACTGATCCGCTCCATCCAGAGGACTCAAGCCGACCTGGTTCTGGCAATAGAGGAAAAGCAGAGGGAGACTGAGCAAAGGGCCCAAAATGTTGTTGCTGAGCTGGAGCGAGAAATCTCCGAGCTGAAGAAAAGAAGCACAGACCTGGAGAACATGGCTCGGACAGACCACATCCACTTCTTGAAGGTGATTCTGCACGAATAAAGACTTCCTAAGACATCTTCTTCTCTGGTAAAGGATTCTAAACAACCTTTAATGTTCATCAGATGTTTCCATCCCTGAGCTCCACACCTGCTGTCAAGGACTGGTCTGGCACTAGTGTCCCCTCAGACATATGTGTAGGTATGATCAGGACCGCCGTGACACAGCTGGAGGCCACTTTGGATGAAATGATCAACCATCTTGCAAAAACTGGTGAGACTACTGTCATTTTTCCCAAGGTCAAAATATCCATAAACAAACTTTATTTTTCAGAGATAAAACGGATCCAGAAGTTCACAGGTTTGTTTTTGTTTCTTCTCTCAAATGATTGAATATGTATGGCAGTATATGGATAACGTCATGTGACCTTGCAGAGGACGTCACCTTGGATCCCGACACGGCGAACCCCTGGTTGCAGCTTTCTCAAGACAGGCGACAGGTGAGGCACTTAGGGGCGTGGCAGGACCTGCCCGATCACGCCGACCGCTTCGACACTGTGGTGATCGTCCTGGGCCGGGAGGGTTTCACTTCCGGAAGACACTTTTGGGAAGTCCAGGTTGGAGAAAAGGACGATTGGTACTTGGGCGTGGCCAAGTCTTCCGTCAACAGAAAGGGTCGGATCTCCGTCAGCACGTCTCAGGGCTACTGGGCTCTGGCCATGAAGAAAGGACAAGGGTACCGTGTTTCCACGTCCCCGCCACTCCTGCTCAACCTGGATAACAAACCCAAGCGTGTGGGCGTGTTCTTTGACTACGAGGAGGGTAAAGTGTCCTTTTATGACACAAAGGCTCAGACTCATATTCACACACTGAACGACAGATTTACAGGAAAGATTCTGCCCTTTTTCTACCTGTATTGTTGTGACAAAGCTTCTGACACTGTTGTGATTCTACCTGGCCTGGAGAAAAACCTCATCAAGTGAGAGTCTTACTTTACGTTTTCTAATTGTTGATATGTGTTTATTTTGAAAAAAACTGAATATATTAAAATGACCACGCATGTACACACTTTTTTTGCAGTGTGATTTTCTTTATGTGGTGAAATATTTTTTGTAAAAAGATGATTTATTTGAATATTAACTATGGAAGTGAATATGTGCCACCAGACTTTGAATATGATATTCTTAAACTCAATGTTTTTACATTTAAGTGTTTTAAACATTTAATTTTATCACATAATATATTACACATTTTTACATTTGATTGTTTGCAAATAACATTTTTAAACGTTTTACACACCAAATGTATTTCTACATATATAAAAGATTTTTTTTTTTTAAATATTAAGTCTGTAAATATTTAGTGTAAGGAATGCATTTATTCATATTTAGGTGGCACACATTTATTCCCATAGTGAACATTTTAAATGAATATTAATATAAAGTCGTTATATTTGTAGTCCTAACCCTTGTGTTGTATCAGGGTCAAGGTGACCTAAAGGCCTGAAAACAAATGTGCTTGTGATATCCCTTGTGGTATCCCTTGTCTAGAGTCTAGATAAACCATTGACCATGAGGGTTAAATGTAGTCGTTCATTCACAGGACTTGCTGTGCCACTTTCTTTTTCATTTGATTTAGAATCAAATATATTGTCTTACTTTTGTGTTAAATTCAGATTTCTTGTTATTCAAACAACTGCCAGACAGAAACATGTATAGAAACCCATTTCTAATTCCGGTTTACAGTAAATTAAGTCATGTTTCTTGATGAGCAAATTGATGTGAAGTCTAAATATTTCTATCATAGCTACGTTAAAGAAGGCAGAGAAGCATGAACTGTCAACCACACAAGTATACAGCAGTTGGGACACATTTTTTCATTTTGAATGAAATATATAAAAATGAAAAACACCACAATTCTAATGTTAGGGATTCCGTTCACTCTTTCTTGTAAAAGAAAAAAAAAAGTATTTTTAATGGAATGTGGCTAATTTAAGTCAGTAATTGTAGGACAAAACGTCTCACAAGAATAAGAAAATAAGTTGTAGTCATATGAGAGAAAGACTTGAGTCACTAGAGGTTTATAAACTCGTCCACTTGATCAAGTCTCTTTCTGGACAGCGACATGTTTCTGAGCAACAACATTCTCAGACAAACGATATCTTAAGTATGTTTTCTCATTGAAATGATTTCTGTTGAATTCTGGTCTTGTTTGTGATTTAACATTCTTATAGTGAATAGAAAACACATAGAATTCATAAAGGAATCAAACAAAAGTTTCAGTTTCCAGCACATGATCTCTTTGGTTCGCGTGTTCATCATTTAAACCATGTCAGGGGTTCTAAAATGTTCCATCTGTCTGAGTGAATTCATCAAGCTGCTTCCAAACGGACATAACTTTTGTCTGGCGTGTATCAGAGAGCACCGGAGAAACCAGGAGGTCCTCCGGTGCTCTCTGTGCAGGGGGGTCTTCCTACGCTAACCTCAACTTTAGGCCCACCAGCCACTCGACTGGTGAGGACTGGAGCTGCAAAGATCCTCGACAGGTTACAGTATGTTCTACTCCTAATATGTGCCACTTTATGGTTCAGTGGGGAAAAAGGTCTTTAATTACAAGTCACATATTCTTTTGACATCATTTGTACAAGTTTTATATAATATTTGCGAGGTGTAAGTCATGAGAGTCCGTTAGGCTCCACCTAGGGGTTGATGTCCAACTTGGGGTAATTCTTTGAGACCGAAAAAATGTTTCATCAGGACCGAGTATTGAACATTTTTTTGTTTTCTGGTGACAAGTTGCATGATCAAAACCTGATGATGTGTGTATTTGAAGAAAAAAAACCCAGTGAAAATCAGATTAATTTGTCACTTGTTAACATGTGTTCTTTTGTACTGCTAATTATTTGTTATACATTTTTTTCTGTGAGAGCCCAGCTTTGACTGGAAAATTATGAAAGCTGAAAACAATTTGACTCAGAATTTGTACTATAAGTATTTTACTTTTATTAGAATTGATCTTATAAAATTGCTATCGGATAAAGGATCTTTCAGGAACCGGTATCGAAGTGAAAGTAACATTGATGTTTCTGGTTAATGTTGCCGCGGCCACACAGATATCAAAATCCTTTTATTCTCTGCAATATAGTTAAAGTACATTTGTGTGGATGATTACCAATGAAAAGATGTTGAACATGTAGATGTCGTGACACTAGAGTTATTGTAGGAATATAAACGAAATGCTACGCAAACAAGGGAAGGTGTGTGAGCTGTTTTGTTAAATCATGTAAAAGTGACTCCCTGTGAGCTCTAAGAAGACAAACAAGTTCTTTCATCTAAGCAGCGACACGAGAGCAGCTCAGGTGAAGTTATCTGCATAATTGGGCCATTGCCACGACCTGTGTTTGTAGTTAATGCTCTTGTAATAAAAGAGAAATGATATCTAAGTCCAATATTTGATCTGAACCTCCAAGCTACACTCAGATGTTTTGCTTATTTGCTCTCTTCATGGGAGTGACAGAGCAGGACTGGTAGAGAAACGAAACTAGACAGAGAAGGGAGGGATCAAATAACACTCGTTCAAGGAAGAAGAGGAACTCAGAAGTCTCTGACAAAAGCTAAAGGTACTTCTTATAAGACTTGATTCAAATGAAACATGATGAGACGCTGATATGGTGGATTTATTAGTGTTTGCATTAATGTGGCTGAATTTGACCTGAGAGTGAATTATTTGTCATGAAAACTGATTTCAATTGTCTCACGGGAGCGTCACTCTGCTGGCAACTGCTTGTATGCTAGGAAAGGATTGAGGAAAAATTAAAAGTAAAAAGAAAAATGGAGACGAATGAAGCTAATGATCTAAATGGAAATACCATTCTTCAACTGATCATTCGGGGGCCAGATATCCATATATCAAGGACCACAGCAGCTTATGGCTTGCATGCTAAAAAACTAAAAGAAAGACAGACCAAAAGACAGACAGACAGACAGAAAAAACCTCAGTGAGGAAGCATCAGACCAAGTTGTTCTCAAATGACAGTTGAGCAACCTTAAGATGACCATTTTTTTTGCAGCAACAATGGCGTCCAAAGATGACTCGGCTACAGAAGCCTCTCAGTTGGATAAAAGTCTGACTTGTAGCATCTGCATGGATGTGTTCAGTGAGCCTGTCACAACTCTCTGTGGTCATACCTTCTGCCAGAAGTGTCTGCAGGGCACCTTCCAGTACAACGATCATGCATGTCCTCTGTGCAAGCAGTATTTGACCAAAACTCCGCAGGTGAGCATCATCCTGAGAGACATCATCTCTCAGCTCAAGAGCAGCCAGGAGCAGAAAGGCAATGAGTTTAGTGGTAAACCCGGCGAGGTGGCCTGCGACATTTGCACTGAACCCAAGAGGAATTCCAAGAAGTCTTGTCTGGTGTGTCTCTTCTCGTACTGCTCTGCCCACCTGGAGAAGCATCTGACCACCAAGCGGCTGAAGGGTCACAAACTAGTGGAGCCTGTGGAGAACCTGGACGAGAGGGCCTGTGTCAAACATTGTCGCCCCCTTGATCTTTACAGCAGAGCTGAACAGAGATGCATCTGCACGCTGTGCATGCGAGACGGTCTGGAGGATGTGGTGTCTATAGAAGAAGAGTGGAGCAAGAGGAAGGTGAACACATGAAGAAACATGTCATATTATTTTGAGTAATTATAATGTGTATTGTTGATTTGTTGTTCTCTACTGCAGGAGAAGAATGAACAGGTCAAGACGGAGCTAGAGCAGAAGTTAAAGAGCAGACAAAGGAATGTGGAGGACATTAAAATATCCAGCGACTTCTGCCAGGTGTGGCCAGCACTTCATACTACATTGATATTTATTACACGTTTTTGCAGGACAGACTCATCTTTCTTTTCCAGGTTGGGCTGGATGATGAGCGGCATGATATAGAGGTGATATTCTCGGCTGCAGTTGGTCTCGTTGAGGAGGCCCAGAAGAAGGTTCTGCAACCAATGAATGAGCGCAAGCAGGTCTTGCAGAAAGAAGCTCAAGCCATCACCGATGGCTTTGAGGCCGACATCCGTAGACTTGAAAAGGCCATCGCCGACCTGGACGATATTCATTCTCTCGAGGATCCCTTTCAGTTCCTCCAGGTGAGACGAGATATTCAACTAAACAAACACTTGCACCAGAATGTTTATTAATGTTTAGTTTCACTGGTATTTTAAGTCTCTGTATATCCGTTGACATCCATAACACTGACACTGGAATTTTTCCATCTTGTTCTTATTTTATTTTGATTATTTCTTTATGAAAAAATGTATGTATTTGCAGTGGCTAATTGGAAAAAAAACAATTTAAAGTTAGTTTAAAATAAAGTTCTACCTACCTACCTATAAACATGAAAATGAATCTCCTTTGATTACGTGCCTATCTGGCGTGTAACATTAAATGGCTTTGCAGGCCAGATTTGGCTTTCGATCCATGATTTGGACACATCTGAACAGCATGCTAGCACATGAACAATTAATTGTGAAGAGAAACCATTTTTAGGAGTTTTCAAATCCTTACATATTGCCACAGACTTATCCATCTCTACATGAACTGGAAAGCATGGAGGCTGACATCAAGGTGTCTCTCGACACTTCTGTTAGTTTTGGGACGATGAGGAAAACCACAATGTTGATGCAGAAACAGATTGAATTGGAAATGGAGCGGTTGACAGCCTTTGGTAAGAGTTCATTTGAAAGCATGAGAGGAAACATTCATATGATGAACCTGATTAACCTTTACTTGCAATTCAGAACTCACAAGAATTCAGGCTTTTGCGGGTGAGTAAATTATGCTTTGGATTGAAATATATTGCATATATTGGCCCTGATGTCTAGAATCCTTCTTAGAATAGTAGATAGTATCTCTGCCTTAACACTTAAAAACCGAGGTTCGATTTACAGGCACTTTACTCATACGACATACACTCCACACCAGACACACCAGGCATGTGTCATGTGTTGTCCCACACTAGGAGAATGCAAGCCTGTCTTTAAGCAAGGCTCTCTTTGCCTTGTGATTGTAAATTTAGGTGACTTTTATTTATTGGCCGGGATAAGTGCTGTCATAGGTGCATTTCTTCATGAGGAAGAAGCAAATGAGTTAGTAATATTAAATCAACAACGAAAATGGACATCAAATACATTGTAGAAAATTTGATCCCGTATTTTCAATCTTTCTTTTTAGTGGATGTGCAGCTTGACCTGAAGTCATCACACAAACATCTAATGGTTTCTAAGGATGGAAAGGAGGTGAGAGACGGTGGAAAAGAGCAGGACAGAGAAGACATGCCGGAGAGATTTGATCTGTTCGCCAGTGTTTTGGGAGTCAACGCACTGTCAGGAGGGAAGGCTTACTGGGAGGTGGATGTAGGTGACAAGACAGGATGGGATCTGGGTGTAACAAGTATCACAGCAGAGAGAAAGGGGAAACTCTCCCTGAATCCAGAGGGCGGCTACTGGGTGATGGTTCACCATGAGGGGGATAAGTACGCCGCCATGACAAGCCCGCCCACGATCCTCGCTCTGAAGCAGAAACCTACAAGGGTTGGAGTGTTTGTGGACCAGGACGACGGTGTGGTGTCTTTTTACAATCTGACCGCTAAATCTCACATGTTTTCCTTCGACGAGTGTTCGTTCTCTGAGCAGCTGCTGCCATATCTCAGTCCTCATCTGAGGCATAAAGATCAAAACACTGCCCCACTGAAGATCTGTACAGTGGTGAATCACAACCTGAAAAGAGTGATTTAGCCTGCTGCTGCTGTGATGTCTTACATATCGTACCTTGGTTGAGGTATGATAGCAAAATGACGTACACTCATGCACCATCTGTCTGCCAGGTCGATTGGGGTGCTTCAGGATGTGTCAGCCTGCCAAGACTGCCAGAAGCAGCATCGTCAGGGGGGGCTTAAGGGTTCTTAAGGGTTAACTTAATAGATATTCTACATATTTTTGATTTGTTTACCAGAGTTTTCAACTACAATCATTTTTATTTGATTTTCCAAGTCATCCTCTGTGTGATATTGACATTTTTTACTTCTAATATATTTTGTATTGCCGTTGTTGTAAGGCTTTTATGATTAGAAAAGTTCTGGGTTTGTATGCCATGATTTATTGAATTAAAGTTAATTTCACAGTGTCTTTAAAATATCCCTTTTTGGATTTTTTTATTACTCTTTATTTAATATTTTTGCAGTATTCACACAGACAGAAAGAACTAAACTAATACAAAATAAACAAAAAACATTTAAAAACAACAACAACAATAACAACACAAAAATAAAGTAAAAATACATTCAGGCTGAGTTATTTTTAATGTCCATTTGTTCATCTGGGGCAAACATCTTGAACAACAATTATTTTCAATAGACCAAACTTAACATTAAAATCTTGTATTAATGGCATCCTGTCTTTCTTTATACGAAAACCACTTCTTCCACTTTTTTGCTTATTGTTCAGTTCTCAACCTAAGACAGAAGGTGATTTTGTTCCATTACACAGATTCCGTTTACAACATTACTTCATTGCTTAATGCTTGGTGGTTCAGTTTTGTACCAGTTTTTTGTTATAGATTTTTTTTGCCGCAATCAACAATATTTTACATAGGTATACATCTTCCCCACAAATTGTATTGTGTCAATAAACCCAAGATGAGTAATCTCACATCATGTGGAATTTTGTATCCAAATATCTTTTCCATAATTAATCTAACATTCGTCCAGAAGTCCTGTATTTTTGAACAGTCCCAGAAAATGTGAGCGTGACCAGCAATAAAACATCTGAAACGTCTCCAGCACTCTTGCACAGTTTTTGCTTGTTTGCCTTTTGAGTGATAAAAAAAATAATTTTGAGTTATAATTGTTTTTCGCTTTTCTTTTTTTTTTTTACATATAATGCATTGTTTTTTCCAAGATGGTGAAGGGCACGATATTGTTTAGAAATTACATGACATTTTGTTTGTATGATTTGGGGACCTTTTTGGATTTTTCTCCTTTAGTGTTTAACTGTCTATTCTGTTATATATAAAAATGATCTCAGATTCTGATCTGCAGGGCTTCTGTTTTGGTGTGTCTCACTGTAGAGGTTGGGTCCACAAGATGTTATATGTTGGCTGAGGAGCAATATAAGTTCTTACAGGTGAGGCTCCACTGCCTCTGCTGAATTACAATTGCAAACATTTTCTCAGGTGGAGCCCCAAAAGGAGCTGAACCTCAAGCAAAGCAAGCATACTTACATAAAGGAGCAATTTTTTAATTATTAAATGTGTCTTAAGTTTTATATATGGATATGACTGATTGACCAAAAACATAAATTAAAGAAAAAAAGACTATTATATTAAAATGTACTTATTATGAAGACATTAATATAACTTTTTTGAAGGGAGGAAAGAAGAGAGGCTGAAACTAAATCACAACGTGTTCTTCACTTTCATTTCTGGAGAGGAAACTGAAAAAGGAGGAGCATGAGTAGGAAACAAAAAAGTTATCCTCCCGTGCGTTTCTGTTATTGCAGATAAATAAATGCGATAGAAAGTCACATTTTTATTCCGATAGATCTTGTAACTGCAACAAAATATATATATCTGCAGTTAGAGGTAAGTTTCCCTGGTGGAAAAATCTGATGCAGCGACGCCTAGAGGCTGAATCTAATAGTTAAACGTCAAAAAATAAAAATGCGTCAGCTCAGCGCTAACGTAGCTAAATATCACATATAGTAAATAATACTTTCAGAGAACGAACCAACGTGACTCGTATGTAATACTGCTTTTTTTCAATATACATGCGGTAAAAACCTTTCCTTTGTCATAGAACATTGAAATTAAAAGTTTATGCATCAAAGGTTTTCAGGACACATTCATCGACATCATAAACAACATAAAATCGTTTTCTAATGGGAATGAAAATTGACGTCTATATATGTAGCAGACAAAGCTAATTTTCGCTAAACACAAGTTAACTAAAAAAAATAATTGCATTTTAAAAGATACATTCATTTGTTAGACAACCATTTATGTGGATTCATTTTAAGAACAAATGGTTACAGAGGTATATAGGTATTAATGCAACACATAAATGTTTTAAATGGTGTACAGCAAGGAAACAAGAATGTAGTACAATTTTTATTCATTTTTTTCAAAGTCAAAAAAATAAAACAAGATACAGAAATCGATACTGAATATCATCTATACAGTGGCATTTTTAAATTAACCATTTCTTTGTCCAGACGTGGAGTCATCCCTCACATTTGACCCTGGCTTGCCCTCACACATAGATACATTTAGACATTTGCAAAACCCGGGAGTCCAAATGATCAAGATTGACAGAACATCACAAAACAGAGAGCAAAATTGAAAATTCTAGCAAAGGGGATAAATAACCTCCAACATTTGGAGCCACAAAAGTGTTTACCAGCTGGAAAAAAAAAATCCGCATTTCTCTTTTTCTATGTTTGAAAGCAAATTGTGTTATATCATCAAGCTAATCTCAAAAGTATTCCCAGACAGATGACACCAATAAGAAGGAATTTCTGTTTCACACACACCAGTACAGGAGGAAGAAAAAGAAACACAGATTTTATAAATGAGAACTTCTTGATCAAGAGAAAACTTTGGTGATTTCTTTTGGAAACGAATGCTTCAAAAAAAAGAGAAAAAAGGAAAGGAACGGCTGCTATCAGATGCAAACTTGGTATTCTGTATTTAAAAAAAAAAAAGAAGCAGATCACACTAATGTAGTGGGTAAGAGTTCTGAAAAAAGATTCACAGGTCAGTTTGACCAACTCTGTCTCAAGATGAAAAATATTTAATCAAAATGCTGCCCTTGTGGCAAATAGAAAAGTGAGATTTCTTTCTGAATACTCTTGAATTTGGTATTTAAACACGCAGACCCCGCCGTCCTTCACAGAACGTGAACCCCTCGAAAGAGATTAATAAACGACACAGAAAGTGAAAGCAACAGTCATAAAAGTGTCAACTTGTTATTTTTTCTAAATGAAGTCCTTTTAACTTTAGCCATCTCAAATTATGAGCCACAAATCTAACCTAAAGTTTTGATTTATGCTGACAAACATTTGCTACTCATGCAAAAAACATTTGTCACCAAACATGACTCACTTTTTCATCAAATTTTAACATTTGACTGCATTACTACGTTGATAGAATTCTTTGCCTTCACATCCGCAGGTGAAGTGATGCGATCAAGAAAACCCCCCCCCCCCCCGAGAAAGAGGCTGCTGGTGGATGTTTTCAAGACATCAAATTTCATTTCTGGGGTAAAAACAAGAGGAGAAGTTCATCTGCCTCCAGCAAGTTGCCAGGTTTCACAGCATCCCCTATAAAAATACACTTTCAGCTTTCATTCAAAGGGTCAGCAAAAGGATAATCTTTTTTTTACAACAAAGACGGTCAAACGAGTGCCACCTCAGTGAAATATGCAGTATCAATTGTTTGCTCTCCATGTTCTTAAGAGTTTATACTTCAGTGATTTACAATCCTCTGTTCAAAAAGGCTTTTGGCAATATGTACATGTGAACTTCAGCAGCTGATGATGACGATAGGAGAATGGTGGGCTGCAGTACAGGGTAGGAAATTATCCTTCTCCCTCTTTCACTTCAACACTGTGTGAAAATTAAATACATTTCAAAAAGGCAGCCTTTTATCCTTCAGGCAAAGCAGTTTGTGTCTTTCACATAATAGTTTGGACTACTTTGAGGAGAACAGACAGAGGATGACAGACCGCTGTGGCCCAGAAGAGATCAAGAGAAAAACTGCAGTAGCAGGACCATGTCTGAGTCAATCCTTCAGTTGTCCGCTGTGGTGGTGGAGAAGCTTCAGCTGCCTCCCTCCTCCTCCTCCTCATGGCCACCAGCTCATCAGTTGTTCTCATCGTCGCTGTCGTCAGAGCTGATGGCCGGGCTGTAGGTGGGGGAGGTGGGACTGTATCCAGGGGAGGTGGGGCTGTACGTGGAGCCTTTCGGGCTCGTCGGAGAATATGTGGGAGACGTTGGCGAGTATTTGGGTGAGGTAGGGGAGTATGTAGGAGAGGTGGGGGAGTATTTGGGGCTGGTTGGGGTGTAAGTGGGTGAAGTCGGCGAGTAGGTCGGGGAGGTGGGACTGTATTTGGGGGTCGTTGGAGAGTAGGTGGGTGAGGTGGGAGAGTACTTGGGTGAAGTCGGTGAGTACTTTGGTGATGTGGGCGAGTACTTGGGTGACGTGGGGGTGTACTCTGGGGAGCTTGGGCTGTAGGACGGTGAGGTGGGGGTGTACTTTGGGGAGGTTGGGGAGTAGGATGGGGAACTTGGGCTGTAAGAGGGGGAGCTGGGGGTGTAGGTGGGTGACTGTGGCGTGTAGCGAGGACTGGAAGGGGAATATGAGGGGGAGGTCGGAGAGTATGAGGGCGAAGTAGGAGAGTAGTTGGGGCTGGTGGGGGTGTAGTTGGGGGAGGTCGGCGAGTAAGAGGGAGATGTCGGGGAGTATGAGGGGGATGTGGGTGAATAGCTGGGGGAGGTGGGTGTGTAATTAGGAGAAGTGGGACTGTAGCTTGGGCTTGTCGGAGAGTATGAAGGAGATGTTGGAGAGTAGGAGGGAGAGGTGGGGGAATAGGAAGGAGAGGTAGGGGAGTAAGAGGGGGAGGTTGGAGAGTAAGATGGAGACGTGGGTGAGTAACTGGGTGAGGTCGGGCTGTAGCTGGGGGAAGTAGGACTGTAGCTGGGGGAGGTTGGGGAGTAGGAGGGGGACGTCGGCGAGTAAGATGGGGAGGTTGGAGAGTAGGACGGGGATGTGGGGGAGTAGGAGGGAGAAGTGGGAGAGTAAGAGGGGGAGGTTGGGGAGTAGCTTGGCGAAGTAGGGGAGTAGGATGGAGATGTTGGGCTGTAGTTCGGGCTGGTGGGAGAGTAGGAGGGAGAAGTAGGGGAGTAGGAGGGTGAGGTTGGAGAGTAACCAGGACTCTGAGGAGTGTAGCCTCCAGGGGAGCGTGGCTCGTAGGCGGGAGATGTGGGCGAATAGTTGGGGGACATGGCACCACCTGAGGATGAAGACAGAATTTTACTTTTCAGGAGAGATTAAAACAAAAATATAGATATTTAAATATCAAAATCATTTTTTTTAGAGAATTTACATTTTAATTCTTGAAAATATCTGAGACCAACCTGGAGATGGGATGTAGGGGCTGGCAGGTCCTGGTGATCCTGGAGACCCAGGAGTGGGGGACCATGCTGGAGAGTAACCTGGAGAAAACCCACTTGCATCTGATGCTGCACTTGGAGAGAAACCAGCAGCTCCAGGAGTCATGCCGCTTCCTGTTTGATTGAAACATATTGTCAGATATAATATCCTCCGGTGGATACATCTGAAATGTTTTTTTTAACACGTTCAATGGTGATCTTATTTGGATAATAGAATAAAAACCAAGAATTGGTAGAGCGTCAGTGGACTCAATTACTTACCAACACTGGGCGACCAAGCGCCATAGGCAGGCGTAGCGCCATTGTTCCAAGGAGTCATGGCAGGAGACATGCCGCTCATGGGGCTGGGCACTGTACCAAAGAACATTCCAGTGGCTGCAGACAAGAACAATGTCAATACCATCAGATTGAAAAACTTCATGGAAGATGTCCGACATACTTCCTGCCACACTGATTCCAGGAATGTTTGTCGGGATCTCCATGCCGTCTTTGCATTTCTTGGCATCCAGTAGCAGGTCGAAGCAGCCGGTCCCGGCAGGTGCCAGCTGTCCCAGCATGATGTTCTCGGACACGCCCTTCATAGGGTCGCTCTCGCCGTGAGACGACGCCTCCATCAACACGTCCACCTGAAGACGACAAAAACGTTTTCATTCATTTCATTTCTTCTCCGACTTGTCAAACTCATTCTTACCGTCTCCTCAAAGGAACACTTCATGAGGGGGCCAGTGTCTTGTCGGTTAATGCCGTGACGCGTGATGGCCATCAGGTGACCGCGACAGGTCATGGTGTCGCACAGCAGAGCCAAGTGGCGGTAGTTGACATACGAGCCGTCGAAGGAGATGACGTGGTACAACTCTCTCTCCAGAGCTTTACGCACAGCTTCGATGCCCAGCACCTGACAAGGAGTGAAGAGGTGAGCATCGGTGACGTCAAGCGATTGCTCCGACTTTAGGTCATACCGTAAAGATCTCCACAATGTCGTTGGATGTAGTCCTGACGGGGTCCACGTCCTTCTCACTGAGGACCCTCATGAGGCTCACGCCATCCGTCTCCAGAATCCACTCTTGCAGGGCTTTGAATTCGCCTTCCTCAGTGATGATGATCTTCTTCTTGTTGTCCGTCTGAGGCAAGTGCATGTAGACCTAGAGAGCGTGGACTGTCACTCAACTGCGCCATCTTAAAATCATCATACTGTCAATCAAGGCTCTACGTTACCTTGCTGATCTGCTCAATGCCTTGGAGGGTCATGTCAGTCAACATGTTAGACTCGATGCATCTTAAGAAGACGTCGTCGTCCATTTTGTCAACTACCTCTTCATCCTAGAAAAGCACAAGATGGTGGTTAATCTGAATTTTGATTTTACATAACTAGTGGTGTCAAAGTTATAACAATCTTACTACGCATGTAATTGAAGCTTACAACCCCTGTGTAATCTGTAACACAGATTTTACGAGATCCGTTTTACCACTAGAGGTCATGATTCGAACACCTCCTATTCCTATTTAACAACCCATTGCAGTCGTTATCACAACAAGATTCTTTAATCGTGTAGACATTCAAACTTAGTTTAACATTTTAACCTCTTGTTTATTGCCACCACCGCATTCCCTAGTCAACCTAAAGTGACAAGACACTAACCTCATTAAACTTGTTCTCATCACTGTTCATGATTCGAATTCGCAGCACAAGCTTTTCTGCGTTGTCGTCATTGAAGATACAGTTCAGATCGTCACCAAAACCTGCAAGTGAGTTGGCAGGGTTAATGACCAGTAGATCATGAGGGACATCAGAGGAGGCCACTCAAACTGACCAGTGTTGATTTTCTCTGCAATCTGCTCCATTGTGAGTTTACGATCAGTCATGTGCTTTCGATCGAGCTCGATGCGCAACAGCCAAGGGGAAATACGAGTGACATCAAAATCCGGCATCTCGTAGTAGACGTTGACCCACTCCTGGTCCTCGGCCACCACTGTGTTCTGCGGGTTTGGGTCGTAGTAGATGGCAGTGTTGGCGGTCACCTGTTAAATAAAGTTATTTAGGATACCACTTCGTGAAAGTAATGTCAAAATGGCGTTGGTCGTGAACCAAAAGTTGCTTCTACCTTTCTCAGCGTGGTGTGCTCCAGACGGCAGAGGATGTCCTTAGCCCGCTCTGCGTCACGGGCCGCCTGACCCAGCAGGAATACCGTCAGCGAGGGGGTTTTGGGCCTTTTGGAGATGTTGATCAACTCCTTTAGACGGGGCACACCAAGTGTGACGTTCTTGGCTGACACACCGGCGTAGTGAAAGGTGTTCAAGGTCATCTGAGTGGCAGGTTCTCCTAGTGACTGTGCAGCCAGAGCACCAACCATCTCCCCGGGGTGAGCCTGCATACATTTGTAGAACACAGTCAGATGAGTTAAAAGACAGTTGATAATCCAGCTTGTATTCTATATCAACATTGAAGGAGTTGTGGATGTAACCTTACAATGGACTGGTTAAATTTCGTCTCAATTTCTCCCAATAGCCAGTCAAAGGCCTCGGTTGTCAAACGGAACTCCTCCGTCATGCGTCTGGAGCACAGAGTGGAACGCAGGTGGATGTTGAAGAGCAGGGTGGCGTTCGCCTGAGCTTGTTTGCTCAATGGGTCTTCACCATTCACAATCACAAGCTTCTTGCTCAGCTCGTGGACACCTAAAGACGAGCACCACATGCAGAGTTAACGTCTTAATAAACTGTACATTAGACATGATAAATTAATTGAAATTAAAAATAATAGTATATTTGAGTGTGATGAGATGTTGGTACTTTAAAACAAAGAATCTCATGTATGGACGATACATCACAAGTGAATGTATGTTTTTTTCACTTTAACATGTCCATAATTTCAGGTGGAATAAAACATTATTTAAAAATAATATAATAATTATTATTATTATTATAATATAATAATAATACGCCATGCACCAAACACTGATTTGAAATACCACACTTAACCTTTAATTTTAGTTTACCTTCAACAACCCTCAAAGGGTTGAGGTCAGTGGGTGTCCTGTTGTTGATGCGGAAGATCTTTTGAGCATTCCAAATCATTCTGGCAAGGTTGCACGGCAGCACCACCTGCAGGCGAATACAAATAACTGCAGTGAGTGGAGCGGAGGCACAAAGGAGGGAGGGAGGACATTTTGTTGAGTTGCATTGACCACACACACCTTGCTGTCACCCGTTGGAAAGATGGTACGGAGGGTGTTTCTATCCTTCTTCATGGTCTCAAACTCTCTCTCCAACACACCCTGCAAGTGAGCGTTGGTCAAGACATCTTTGACGACGTCTTCTTGCAGCGTTCGCCTCAGAGCTCGTTCGTTGTTGCACTCGAACCTAAACCTGAACAGATTTATTAAGATTATCAGTTACCGTTCAATTAAATTTCAACATGTGAATACAGGGTTCCTACAGTTTAAGACAAATTAAACAAGACTTTTTATACAGTTTGGAATAAAACTAAAGAACAACCTAACGAGCATTTATAATAAAAATTTAAAAGAAAACAACACATCAATTATTGTTGCAAGCAAGTCTCCTACTCAAAATATACCATGCCTCATACAATTTGCCTGGTATACTATCAGCAGTGAAGATAAATCTTGAATTTACACCTTTCAATGTTGCCCAAAGCACATGCCTTTTTCCAAAGTGTCTACATAAAGTGTGAACTGCATCTGCTGTTTGCAAACGATATTGTTATTGTGCCTCAATCCGTAAATTAAACAAAATTATATATATATATATATATATATATATATATATAATATGATAATGATTTTAAACAAACTTACTTATGTGTTGACACATAAAAACCTGATTAAAGACCTTTTAGTGCCTATTAAAGCCGTATTTATAGATTAATGTATTGACTTTTAAGACTAAGGATCCGCGGAAACCCTGTAATGCAAAGATTAAATTTTAAAAGCTATGAGATTAAGTAATTATGTTCGTAATTATTAAACTGAACATGCATAAAAGTACATATAAAAAAATCCATAAGAGAGAAAAATAGTTAGGAAGCGATCGAACTTGAGATGATGGTCGAAAAATAATGTTTTGATTATCAGTCTTATGCGAGTCTTACTTCTTTTCGAAAGCCTTGTGCGATGGCTTGACTGTGGCCAGATTTTGGAACTCGACATTCTCTCCAGCCAGTCCGTCCTCACCGTACCGCAGCTGGACCACTTGGTTGATAGAGTTACGCACAGTGCCGTCGTACTTCACCATAACAGACTCCATTGACTTGATGAGACGACGCTGAATGTAACCTGTTAGGGATCAAACAGTTTCTCAACAACGTTCTCATGTGAAGAGCCTTTTATCAAAATCTCTCAATTCTTTATAGTTAAATGAGGGATCTTGACTTGCCTGTCTCAGCAGTTTTGACAGCTGTATCGATAAGACCTTCTCTTCCTCCCATAGCGTGGAAGAAGAACTCTGTTGGAGTCAGACCAGCCAGGTAGGAATTCTCCACAAAGCCTCTGCTTTCAGGACCGTAATCGTCTTTGATGAAGTGAGGCAACGTGCGGTGTTTGAAACCAAACGGGATTCGTTTACCCTCCACGTTCTGTTGTCCCACCACAGCAATAACCTGTAGAGCATCATCGTTAGAACCTGGAACGAATAAACTAAAACGGACGAGGGAATTAAAAACGCTTTTACCTGTGAAATATTAATCTTGGACCCTTTCGAACCAGCGACCACCATGGACTTGAAGTTGTTGTACTCCGACAGGGATTTCTGAGCCGAAGATCCAGTTTTGTCACGAGCGTCGTTCAGAATACGGTTCACCTGGTTTTCAAAGGTTTGCCTCAGCGTGTTACCAGGTGTTGGCTCCAGTTCGTTGTTATGGGCTTTCTCAATGACCTGACAGATTCAAATACAAGAATAGTTCATAAACATGGACCATATGACTTTTTTAACATTGACTCTTACTTCTATCACATCCTGTTTCGCCTTCTTGATGGTATTCTGAATATCAAGGTAGGTCTTTGCATCAGCAATAGAGTCACCGATACCAATGGAATGACCTGAAGATTAAAAAACAAATAAGTATATAAAGAATTACTTTAGAAGCATATCAGGGCCATCAGAAAATTGAATGATTTAATTACACATTTTAATAGTTTATCCTTTGATTTTATTTATGTTGTTTTTGATGGGGTTTTTTGGAATAATTTATTTCAATAACTTCTATATTGAAATGTTGAAGTAGTTATTACTTAAAACGTAAATGTTGGTGTACAAATGCTGCCATACTAGTCTCTTGGTAGTGTATGGTGGCACAATTATACCAACATTTATATTGAATTTAAACGTTTATAGATTAAAACATTTTGAATTTAGAAATTAATTTTTTGAATCATTTGAAAATTATTTAATTTAATAATACATTTTAAAAAATAAAGTTTACACAATAGAAATTTGGTATAACATTAAAATATTTGATGGCACTGATATACTTCCATACATTACTTGATACAAGAACCTCCTTCAACGCATCAAAGACTCACCTTCGATAAGCAGCCAGTTGTTGACCACAGTCTGAATGTTAGAGTAGAAGAGTCTGGTAATGTCGTGGCCCATCTCCAGGTAGGAAATGTGGACGAGTGACCCAGCTGAGGTACCCAGGGACTTTTTACACAGGATCCCCATGATCAGCTCACCGTTCTCCACAATAACCTGAGGGAAGAATGCATCGTGATGTTAGCTGCAATGACTGTCGGAGACAAGTTCATCAGTACCTTTGTGTCTCCTGGCGAGATGTGCTTGTACGGGCCACTGTCTTCCTCGTCCGGGTGGGTGCTGTGCGTACGGATGACGTTGATGTGTCCAGGAATGATGAGGCTGAAGATCTGCTTGCCTGTCCACAGAGGACGGGGTTTAAGGATGGCTGGCTGAGGCATTTTCCCATCCCAGGTAGAGAGGAACATGAGGAGGTTCATCACTTCGCCCTAAAGAGCAGAAACAAAGAGAACGTTCAAAGTTATTCCATTACCAGTAACAAGAGGTTTCCAGTGTTGTCAAAAGGTCCTCACTCTCTCTAGGAAGACGTCTCTCTTTGTGAACTTGCGCACAGCTGTGAGGGTGTCCTGCACAATACCCATCACAGGCCTGTTGGACTGAGGAGTCACGATCATGCGTGGCACCATGGCCAGCTCTTGAATCTCTGCTCTGGTCTCCAGGGACTGCGGCAGGTGGAGGTTCATCTCATCTCCGTCAAAGTCAGCATTGTATGGTGTGGTTACACTGTGACGAAGGGTTTTAGGGTCTTCACAAAAATGTTTTGGGCTTCAACACCAAAGATGTTGTTTTTTTGGGTACCTGAGATTGAGTCGAAAGGTGGACCAGGGCAGAATTCGCACCCTGTGACCCATCATGGACATTTTATGTAGCGTCGGCTGTCTGTTGAAGATGACGATGTCTCCGTCGCACATGTGTCTTTCCACCTAAAACACAAACATTTCAATTACTTCTTTCGGACGCTTTGTATTTAAATAAATACTCTCCAGCTTTCCAATCAAATTTCCAAATATTTATTGATTTATTAGAAGAAAAAAATGTTTTAATTTCAGTTTTCACTGTAATAATTGAATAATCGCTGGATGTGGGAACAACTACCACCATCATTACTCATCACAACCACAATTTAATTTATATTAACGTACATTTAACTGTTATTTTTTGTGTTCATACCCTATAGCCAATCTGCAAATGAAGGTCACTTGGTTTGGGGTGAAATCGCAGGTCAATTCTGTCTCCGTTGTCTCGGATGATGTATTTGGCTCCAGGGTACTGACTGTTGCCTCTGCGCACCAGCTCTTGCAGTCTAATAACACGAAACAAAGGTCATAATCTTGAAGATAAAGACGCATGTTTTACATGTGTTGTACCTGTCAATGTTAAACGGTGTGACGATTTCTGGGAAGGTCATGTTGGCTGCGATGGATCGTGGTACTCCCACTTGGTCGATTTGAAGGTTTGGGTCTGGCGTGATGACAGTACGTGCTGAGAAGTCCACACGTTTTCCCATCAAGTTACCTCGGACTCGTCCTTCCTTTCCCTTTAAGCGTTGCTTGAGGGATTTAAGAGGTCGCCCCGACTTTTGCATTGCCTGTTAAAGAAAAATGAAACATTTATTGAAAACTACATTTACAATAGACTACAACTTGACTTGAAGAGATGTATCTATATTAAATTACTTGCGGCTAAACACTTGATTTCAGCATTAGGGGCCTACTTACTCTCGGCAATCCCGGCAACTCATTGTCTATCATGGTGGCCACATGGAACTGCAGCAGTTTAACATCTTCTGCAATGACGTGAGCAGCTGCACCACTTTGCTCATTTCTCCTCAGTTGGTTGTTGATTTTGACGATGTCTGCTAGCTTGTGGGTCAAGTCGTCCTTTAAGAAACATGCAAGAGAGGTTACACTCCAAGGAGTAAGAAAACATCAATACACTTTTTTTTTTTCACCATATACCATAACAATAGTCAATAGCACTGTGTTGATATTTTTATTGACAACTAACATCCAACTATGTGTTTTAATTTTTCTGTAGAATTGAACTGCTAAATGGCAGAAGTCGTTCAGTCTTCTGCAGCTGAATGAACAATTCGATCATGCAAGATCCTGGCGATGACCCAGGACACATCAAATTTTAAAGTTGATTTTTGAAAATATGATGAACATATGAAAGCTGTTAAGGACTACTTAGAGTCATGTGTTTTGTAAATTTTACAACACCAGAGTCAAGTACTCAGACAATGCTAAATATATATCCTTGTTCCTACAAAAATCGCAATATATTGTATTGTTGACCCAATTTCATGATACTAATGGTAGCCATATTATTTCCAATACATACCCCTAATAAATACTACTGATGCAAAGTCACACATGAATATGCATCTGGAGCCACAGTCTCACCTGGTTACGAGCCGAGCCTTGCATGACCACAGCAGGCCTGACAGCAAGTGGTGGAACAGGCAAGACCGTGACAATCATCCATTCTGGTCGTGAAAATTTGGGGTCCATGCCCAAGATGACGTCTTCCTCATCTGCAATGCGTTTGAAGATTTCATGCACTCGCTCAGGGCTGAGAAGGATTTTCTTTTCCTGCGAATCTTCATTGACATGCTTCCACTCAGCATAAAGCTCAAGGCCAGAGCGTCTGATTCGCGGCTGGTAGCGCCCACATCCACCATGTCCCTGTGTTGGCAACCAGTAAGGAAACATTTGTAAATAAAGATGATTTTTTTTATATAGCAACATCTTAAATTCACTGTGACTATTTACGATAAAAAAAAAAATGACATGTTGTGTTAAAAGGATTACAGGTTGGATCATGGCTTCTTCACACATTAAACTGCTCAATGGTTTGTGACAATGTCAAAATAGTTTATTTTTAAGGAGTTATTAGAGCATGGAGAAAACTGTAGCAGTACACCTGTGTGATGACGTTTTTATTTTATATCAAATGTTATTCATGTTTTGTTCAGTAAATTAACAATAAAATAATTGAACTTAATCCTGCCACTTGCATTTTTTTAAGTGCGTCTTATCTTGTTTATAAAGCCGTTACAACCTTATTAACAATATCTTCAGTCATGTTAGCATAATCTGAAACATAACTAATATATGAAAGTATGACGGATAGGAACATTTTAACCTTCTCTTTTGTAATGTCCTCAGATGTTTCTGGCTGCTCCATTCCAAATTTGTTATCCATCTCCTCTCCCCCTTCACAGATGTTTTTGCCCTTGCAAAGGTCGTACACATGTGTCAAACGCTTTCTCGGATTTCCTTTCGACTTTGTCAGGATGTCCTTGATTTTTGGGTTATTCTGAAGAGAAAGTTTAAGACATGATTAATAATTCAGAAAAGTTACTTTAGATTATTTTCGTCCACACATTTCTCCCATTTTATTTATGAAAATGTTTATTGCACTTACCGAGTCCACTAATAGCTTGGAACAAAAGAAGCAGACACAACGAAGGACCTTCATTATTTTTGATACAAAGCCAACATGGAAAACGGGCTTCGCCAGTTCTATGTGCCCAAAGTGCCCCGGGCATTCCGTCATGTTGCCTGTGTATTCAAATATTTGGTCAGAATTTGGCAATAGAAAATGAAATCACAAAGGTAAAAAAAAGATATACAAGTACCTGCACATGTCTGACATCTTCCACTTCGTTCTATGACCCCTTGTCTTGGGTCCATAAGGCCACCAAGTTTTGGGCGTCCACCCTCTGTTGTTTCGGGGTACTTGATCCCCCCTTCAGTGACAGACATTCGTTTCTGAAGAACATAAATATTCAGAATGTATTATACATGGGAAAAACTAGGTATCCGTGTATATATATATATATATATAAATAAAACGTTTATTGTCACGATAATTTCTAACTTTGTCTAATAAAACGCGCATGTTTAAAAGTAATTATAAAGTTAACAATTTTGGAATCCTAGCAAATACTGCCCGGTGCTCAAATAACTCAATAAAACCGCTTACTTGACAGTGTTTAGTTTATTTTTGGAGAGAAAAGACAAGCGAACACATCACAGATAGTACCACTACAATGGTGCAAAACGATCGGGTAAGAACGTTAAATATTTGCAGATACAAACTGGAATTTTACTGATAAAATATGAACTGCGTTTCATTCATGTTATAACCGTAATGTAAATCAGTGCTTCAAGTTTCCAAACTTCCGGCAGCAAGCTAGTTAGCTTCACTAGCCGGCCACGGCTAGCAATGCTAAGCTAACGCTCCCTTTGTAAACAGAACGGTGTATTTGCAACATTTACAATTGAAAGATCACTCGAGAAATTGCGAATAATCGTGTGATATCGGTAGAACAACCAATAACATTCCCAAGTCCCCAAGAAACCTACGAGTTCATCTGGGCTGATGATGCCGAACTGAACTCTCTTGACCGTGCGCAAGGGGCATGCGCTGTCGCCGGAGGGCGGTCCGTGCATCCTGCCTATTCAAAGAGACGCGTCCTTCCTCAGCACGTCGCTTTGTGACCAGGATCAGCTTTTAGTCGCCACCACGGCTCCGGTCAGGCTGCCAACGGTGACCGGAAAGTCTCCGTGGGCGATGTCCCTGAAGAGACGCCTTGCTTTGCCCACAATTGCCTAAAAAGAAGATAAATTCAGCCTGTTACTACCACAACTGGCCGTCTCCCTTCCTTTTTTTATCTACACTCTGGAGCGCACTAAGCGCTTCTGAAGGATCGACTGGCCGACGCTTCAATATATAGAGCTTCTGTCTGCTACGGGGTTACACAGTCCGAAATGCAGGGAGTAACTCATCAGGGGGTGGGACATACGGGGCAAGACTCTAACGCTCATTGGTCATTCCACACTCCGTTGTAATAATTTGCCCCACAGCCAATAAGCAATAACGTTCCAATTCTTTAACAAATGAAAAATAGAGGCGGGAATTTATCGCGCCCTTGCTACTCTCTATTGGTTCAAAAAAGCACAGTGGGTCGGGACAACTGGGTTACGCGCCCAAAGATAAAAATGTTCAGGTCAAATATTCTCATTGGTTAGTTCTTGTTGAAAAAAATCGTTTCGGTTAGAAAGAGACCAATGGAAACGCAGATACGCACATTCTTAAAATAAATTACCTAAAACCCTCCCCTTTTCCGATGGTTGCCGAGCACGGCCGATGTCCACTCTCCCCTCAGAGCAAAGATAAAAAAAATCCACTGTCCTCTTCTTCGTCTCGCGCTGGGTGAGCCTGGTCTCCCTGAAAAAGAGACTCAGGGCTGAGGCCTAGTAAAGATGTTCGATCAAACAGACGTTAATGATAAATAATTTCTCTCTTTTTACACAGAAACATGTCAGTATAATTTATATTCTAGACAGTTTACTGAGGTGTTTTTTTTTCCGGATTTCAACTTTGCCAGATTTTTGGATTCTTGGGAGCCCTTCTAAAGCCTGGGCCTCGCCGGAGAATGCACGCGACGGCAATGGAGGATAATCGGTCGGTCGTTCAGGAAAGTCCGGGAGAAGCCTCCCTATGACCAAAACGTTATTTTTTTGTCGAAATTTCACCACAAGCGTATGTACATATCTCCGTTGTGTTAACGTATCGTATAATTTACACATTCTACTGTGACCTTTTTTTACGTATTTCTATATTCTGGCGGGTGTTCCTGTAGGCCACGTTTGAGTAGAGAATTAAGTAGCATTGCGTTAAGATTTATTTCGAAGGCCAAAATAACAAGTTTTTTTTCGAAACTGTTGGTTTCAATTTGAGAAAATGTATTAAGCTGTGTATAGTTCCACTCATTTTGGTCACATCGCTTTTAGGTTTTTAGGTTTTAACCCTCGATTAAACGGTTCGCTTCGTTCTATTCACAACAGAGATGGAGCGAACTGAATAACAAACCGACCGTAATCCGTTTATTGCCCAACTTGTTCTTTTTATTCCTAAATTTCACTAGAATGTGTTCTTCCTTAGCATTCGCATAAGGATTACAACATGGACACTGGCTTACAAATCTTAATTATCTATTTTAACCAAATCGTGCGATTATTCTGACTATTAAACGTTTATTTTAAACCGAGTCATTGTTGAAGGTGATTGATACTTCGAAACCTTTATTGATAACAAAACACATTGCTAACCAACTGTTAGCATCCAACATGGCGGCGTTTAACAACGCTCTTGTTGTAAACGGGAAGATGGAGTCCGGATAGTACTCTTGTTGGCTCGAATACTTATCTAGAGCATATGTGGTTCTGTGCCACACATCAGACATATTTCTAACAAAGCATATTCATATTTGAAGTTCTTGATTTTGTTTACGCTTTTTATAACTTCAATAGTCACGACTTCTTTTCCAAGTCACGTTGGTGGTTGTCTTTCTGAGAATTAAGACACATTCGTCTTTTTAAGTTATTTACCCTTCACTTGTTGTCCTTTTTATGTAACTGCTTTATCTCGATTTAAATTATTCTTTCATTTGTTTATAAACTAAATTTGTATTAATTTGAAGCTGTTCTGTGGCCCTAAATGGCTTTTGGTCTACCAAATATTGTGTAAGTTATATGCTCTGTTTACTATGAATAGGAAAGTGAAAGTCATCTGTGTTTGTATAGCATTGCAATGTTACCGTCTTATTTTTGTGCGTTTTGTAATCACTTAACTACATTGTATTAAACATTTGAATGAATAAAGCAATAGTTTGAACTGAAACTTGAGTCGCTGTCATTTCTTTATGCTGTTAAAGTTAAACACACGTGGAAAACGTAAAATGCTGCCATCAACAATTTTCACAGTGGACATTTGGATGTTTTCTTGTAAAAAGACTATAATGTATCATAAATGTAAATTTGTGGTAGACTAAATGCGTTTTTACCAGATTTATAGAATGTGATAGTAAGCCTGAGTCCGGTGTGTGCCATGAAAAAAGAAGGAAAAATGCTCCACACAAAGGATTCTTTATCCAGCAGTTGGCTCCCTCCTCTGGTTCATGTTGGCCATGAAGAGCCCGTCAAAGATTTCCAAACCACCTTCTTTTCGAACAAGTGGCTCCCACCACTGCCTCAGCAGGTTAGTACAGACATCTGGACAGTGGTAGGAATACTTTATCCTACACAAAGGTATATGAATGAATATTTTTAAATGTGTTCTAATGCCAAGTCATGACTTCTTTAATTCAGGTAAGTAACTCAAGCTGATAATATGTAATTTATAACGCCACACGATAATGAAAGTAGTCAGACTGTACTTTTCTCGGATCATTTCACATCTGCAGGAAATACTTCTGCTGGTTCAATCAGTCTGGTAGTCACTGTCCGGTTTTATGCTGTGGTGTGTTTGGGTGGGAATGTGTCCAAGAGGAGTTTCAACAGGTTGATCGGGATTTCTTTATGGGTGGCATGAATCTGGACTCACTGGTGATGGTTGCAGAGAGATCTCCATCATGGACAGTAGTTTGTACACAACCATCAGTGAGCAGAGAAGCAGATGGAGTGCATGAATGCTCCTCCCTAGTTGCAACACTAATAGACTCAAGGACTCATTCACGCCTCGTGCTATTAGATTGTATAATTCTGAATTTTGGGGCAAGGGCGGAGAGAAAGGATGATGTATTCTATTCCGTGTTACTTTTTGTATCCTTTTCTTTTGTTTGCACCTTGTTCTTGTTAATTTTACGACGGAGATCTCCAGAGGGATAAATGTCTCTCCAAGTAGGGAAAAGTAAAAGATGTAAAATGATTAATGAAATAATGGATAACTCTGTGTGTAACAATATTTTATGCATTCGCTGTATACATTGCTGTATATCACATACTCTTGTTTCCATTTCTAATGGAAATACTTGAAAGTTCAACTGTCCTTAAACTTTAATTTTATATTTTTAACCCCCCTATAGGAAAAAATGGAGCACAGTATGGCCTGTCCTTGGTGGTGAATATGTATCGGTCATTATTCTGTCTTTATTAAACTAAATGATTTTGCAAACGTTTTCTGCTCATCAGTAATGAACATGATTTGCATTATTACTCCACGTCTGACTGCATGGACCTCAAGATCCCTTTCTTCATTTGACTTTGAAAGACAAGGTATATCAAGAGGACCAATGACATCTACAGCAAATGAATATGGATTGCACTTTTAAAATAGCACTTGGGTTTTGAAATGTAATAAACACTTTATAATCCATGGCACAGAGTTTGTGTCAAAATTTGCCAACGGAGAGTAAAACATTTTTTCATCTAAAAATGATACTAAGGAGTGCTGTCTAAATCAAAAGCCCTGTTTGAACTTTTTTCAGTTATGCTTGTATGTTATGAGTTGTTTTATGGTTTCATATCTGTATGTATTCAATATCATGATTATATATATATATGAACAGTCACAATAAGAAAATAGTTATTAAAATGTTATGTCTAGTCTAGAAAGGTAAATATGTACATACAATGATTTTGTCTGTTCTTAAATACTAGATTTATTTTATGTTATGTAATTGATCTTGTTTCCTTTCATCTACAGTACATCCGCAACGTGGTTTCTACGTAAGCTATTTCCCATTAAAAGGTGTAACGTAATTGGTGCTGGAAGAAGAAAAAGATTTTTATAGATTTAGAAATACTTCCATCGTGGCTTGAGTTGGATTTAAAAGACCAAAAAAAAAAAGCAACAGTGCCCCCCTCTGGATTGTTCTAATATGATTCCAGTCGTTTTGATCACCGTTTCTGATCCACACATTTGTCTGAAATTAATCAGGATTTTCTGAAACCCAAGAAAATAATATAGCACTAAATAAAGTATCTTTCATATGTGGTTTTCTGATATGTTGGTTTGTGTGTAACAGGGAATTTTATTTACACGACTTTACAATGCTCGGGCTTTTTTATTAAAAAAAACAAACATATAAAATATAGAATAAACATTTCCTTCAGGTCTCATTTTTTACTTTTTCTTTTCAATTGACAAAGGAGTTGTTCGAAAAGCCCGCAAAAGCGTCTGATTCGTCTTGTTGTTTCACATTGACCTCATGGTGGCACGATGTGGATGTTGCGTTACACAATACATAACTAGTTTATCAATGGGCTTTTGGAAGTATGTTTCAGCAAAATGCCGTGCTGTTAAAAAAAAAAGAGTTCAACAGCATTTGTAAACATTAGATGCTCTTTATGCTGTGTTAAATATACAGAACTTGAAAAGAAAAAGGTTTAGTTTCATAAAAGTGTTTTGTAACGTGGAGGCATGTCAAAATGAATTTTGCTCTTTAAAATAATTCCTTCCCTTCAAAGTAAAACCACTTTTTTGCCCAGTGTGAGGCCTTCAATCCACTGAAAGCGGCTTTGTGCCACCAACCACTAGTTGAGAACCACTGCGCAAAAGGACCGTGAGAATCAAAGGCAGGAGGTCAGCCAGTTTGTTTGTCATTAGAACAACACTTGTACTTCTACAACTCACACATGTGATTTATTGAGAGTCAGTTCTTTTCAGACCAGGTTCTGTCTGAATAGTACAACAGTGATCTCACTTAACATTGTAAACCGCTTAGTGCTAATCCAGGTTTCTTACAGGTGCAGCAAAGGTGAAGCAGCAGCACTGAGTTGCCTCTTTTTGTCCTGCTTATCTGCCTCTGTAATGTCTTTTTTCTGCAGTGGACACTTTCTAAAGGAATTTCTCTTTTCTGAGTTTGTTGAGAAAAATATGTTGTCACAAAATGTGTAAAATGTGCTTCTTAGAAAATGTAATGTCAATACAGGGTCTCATCTCAAATATTTTTTGTAAGACCTCCTTTTATTTTTAACGTTCCCTCTAAAAGGGAAGTTAAGCCTTAACCTTGAATTATTTTGGATCTGCAGACTCCAGTAATACGGAAGAGTTGTAGTATTTGGTTTTGCGGACAAATGACTACAATATTGTGTGATTTTGTGAATGTATTAGAACTTGTTATTTCTACTCTCCTTAGCACAGGCTTGTGAAGTATTGCAGAAAAAAAAGAATATAGTAAGGAAAGAGAAGCCAGTCAGTGCTCCTGGTGAGATATATTATAATTTACCTAATGAGTTTGTTTCGTAGGTTCTGCCGTTTTTTTATTTTTATTTGAAGGAACATCTACGAAGATAATGCCGACATCAAACCACTCGGCGGTGCAAAATAGTTTGGATGCCCCTGCAATAGGGGACAACAAATATTTCAATTTCTGGCCTCAATTCATGGGATTTCTGCCTCTTCTGAAATGTGTTATTATCAATGTATATAGTAATAGAATATTGATAATACTACATACTGTTTGACTCCTAATATTGTACACTGTACAGTGTAGAGTGGAACGTTTTATTATTGTTATGCATATTATTCTTACTATCAATAAAACATTCATAATAATTATTATCTTTATTATAACATGTTTGTTCTACCACTGATGTGTCACTTTTCAATTTCCTGCCTCAATGGTTCTATCAGGCTGTTTCTTTGCAACAGAAGCTGCAATGTTTACCGTTTCAAACACATGCTGTCTGTAACAGGAAGTGCCATCACCATGAAGTGCAGCAGCATGCAGTGTTCGTCAACACGCAGCCACTTCCTCCTCGCAGCCCAGCAGCGGCTCCAGCAAAACAACCCGCTTGCTTATCAGAGAATTATGCAGCCCCCCCTCTGCTACTCGTCCTGCTGAATGGCACACACACACACACACACACGCAGCAAGCTTCTCACTCTTTAAACATGTCCTATCTCACTCTCTCCTATTCTACTTTGTCTTCCCTCAACTCTCTTCACCAGCAGCATGCCTGAGTAGCTGCCTGGAGATGAAGGAGCTAATTAATTTGATTTGCCCGTTCTCTCTCTCTCGCAGTGGAAAAACCAGACGTCCGTCGCCCATCCCTCTTCGCTGTATCAGCCACCCCTCCCAGCCGATTTTCCACCTATCCTTTCCAGTCCTCTTTGGCAACATCAACACTCTCAACCCTTCTTTTCCTCTTCTGCATCGCTGCATAGATGTATTCGGCAAGTGTATTTCTAGAAACCCGATTCCTACACCTTCGAAGACTTCGGTTTCAGACATTTGTTGGTGGTTTTGTTGTATGACTCAGCAACATTTTAAATGTAGGTCGTGCAACTCCTGGAGAACTAAATCTCTGTTTTAATGTTTGTGACAGCAGTTTGTTTTCATGATTTTGATACTTTTCCTTTTTTCAGGTCACATAAACCAAAGCGTCAGACACTTTGCTGAAACTACAAGGTGAGAATCCCAGCCACATATACAGCTTTATTTGATGTATTTAACGGTTTATTTTGAGCTCTAATGAAGCTTGTTTCTATGTTTATAGTTTGTCGTGTAAACTTTTCATGTAAATGTAGTAAACACAGGCCAGATGTTCATGAGTGAAATTCAACAATATGTAGTCTGGATATAAAGAGGTACACTTTTGAAAATATCGCTAAAATGATTCAATGGAATTGGGGGATCATGAGTGATTTAGGCTGACATTTATACAGTTTAACAACTTTTTCAGTGTTTATATTCAATTAGTAATATTAAATCTGTGTAGTCAGAGTATCCTTCTACTCGATAAGCGTGTAGTTAGATTCCCACCAAAGTCAGTTTTTTTATCAACCTATTACTGGTTATATGAGAAACAAATTAATGGTGTAGTAAAATTACTTACTACTAATACTACTTTGTAAAGTTTGACTGAATATTTTTATTATTTTAGGTGTTTAGTGTATCGGCAAACATGTAAAAGATGAAACAAACTTGCTTGTGCTTTTTAAAGTTAAAGGGACATTTTAGAAATGTTCTGTTCAGTCATTCAGATGTTGCTAGGAGATTCTGCATTTGTAGATTTGTAGATTAAATAAGTACTATAATAATAATAATAAATACTACTACTTAATATTGTTCACAGATCTATTAAAATCTCTACCGGACTGATGCAAGGCCTTAGAACACTCTCAACAAAGGCAGCGTGGGTCAGGAGAGAGCAAACAGAGATGATGAGACTCACGATGAAGCACATAATAATTATGATATTTTCATTTTTTTATAAGAAACCTACAACTAAGAATTTTGTTGTGAAAAGATCATGAACAAAATAAACACCATATGAAGCTGATGACTGCACATCACAATGTCTCAGCAGTACCATGACAAAGCACTTTAAGCAGCGTGAGTAAACATACAACACAGCACCAACATAACAAATGTAATCTAGTTGACGCCTTGAGATGAGATCTTTCATAACCTGACCTTTAACCTATTAGATGACTTATGAAGTTCATGACTCTGCCAACTCTAATTCCTTGCTCTCTCAACACTAATTTGCTTTATAAAATGATATAAACAACATTTGCTCTTTAGCAATTGAGCACCTAGTGGGGGTTTACTTGTTGAACTGAACATATAAAAATTTTGTTTTCAATTGTTTATACATTTTAGCACTTGAATGACAAATAAATGGAGACAAAAACACACGATTCAACGTGTTGAAGGTTTTTATTTGTTTGGTAAAACACTTGTTTTGTCAATTAATATCATGGGGGGCTAACCTGGTATGGACTATAATCGTCATTGTTACTTAGAGTATTTAAAATGGACATACTTTGTGCTAAATCTGGTGCAGCCATCATTTTAATGTAACTGCACATTGTTCTTTTAAATAAATAAATCATCATAAATCATAAATAAATCAAATCTATTAATGAATATGTATTTGTGAAAAAGATTTTTGACAAGAGAACTGTAAACAAACTACTAGCCATATTTTCGGTACATAACGCCCTGTATGTAGGCCGCACCAACAAAACTTTCTAAATTAAATAGATACGTTTTTCTTCAGAACAGAAAAGAACGCAAGGAAAAAAATGTAAAAGTAAAAATAACTCCAGAAAGTGTGAGAGATGACAACATGAAAATGCTGTGTTTGTCTTGAAAAATGCAAGAAGACGTAATAAATCCGAGCATGCTGAAAGCTAGTACCAAGCGAGAGGTTCTGGTAGTATATTAGCAGTCAAAAAGTTGTCTGGAAGCTTGTGATTGACGCTGATGTCCAGGCATGTGGTGAACTTAATGTCACACTCCAGGAAAACAAATGTGTTTCCACTTAAAGCTTAAAGCTCCTAATATTCATCACTATAAATCCATAAAGCCTGTAATGCACAACAACAGGACCTTCATAGTAAGTGTTACAGAAATTCTTTAATAATTGCCAAAAACATGTTCCAGTTTTTAGAGATTACTTTATTAAGTAATAACTTCAAAACGGAGCAACGTCATGATGAATGACCTACTGCATTTTGAAGAGGACGACTTCAACATTTAGAACATGTAAATAAGCCAGTAGAGTTGGGTTTTCACATTAGGTGTCCTTTAAGTCTGTCTGTATCACTTTTCCATTTCAATAGGACTGTAACTTGTGACATTGCACTCAGATAACATTTGCAGTTCTTCTTAGTTGTTAAGACACCGCTTCCTCTTTAAGAATCTCTGACATTTGAACCCGGAGGACGTTTGACTCCACTCGTTGATCCTAGTTTATGTCAGCTGGAGAGCAGGTTAGTCATCAGGCTGGAGCCTAAAGTCACATTCTCACACATGGAACTGTAATGTGAAAGAAATGCCGTCTGCATCACACAAGAAAACCGCAAGTAGGCTCGTAACTGGCATGCAAGGAAAAGTTTAATCCAGAGTTACAGAGCGGAAGATGTTGCATAACTTCAGTAAGAAACTGGACCAAAGGACAGAGTGTAACAATTTTATTGGTTCATTGTTTTATGAAACATATTTTTAAAATACAACTAAATTCTAACTATGAATTCTTTACTATTTGCCAACTCAGTATTTTATTCTATTTTATATTTAACATGATAATTGAATAATATCATGTTTTCTAGTGAGGGAGTATAAAAATCAATTAAATATTAGAAGATTTCCATAACATAGTTAGTATGGATGTAGTGAATATATCGAGTTGACAGCTGTCTGTGCAGGAAATCTCTCTAATGCAATGGATCGTGTATGACACAAGAATAATCTAGTTCAGAACCATGAGCTCCACAGCTGAGCCTTCACCTCAGCAACAAGGACTATTCTTAACATTCACATTAGAAAACTAACAATTGCCTTACAGCCAGTCATCCATGGACAACAGCAATCATTTTCTGCCTTAAAATGTTTTTCACTCGTTTCTTTTACCTCTAACTCCGAACTTTGTCATAGTTTTTCTACGTTTCTACTCGTTATAAAAAGGAAATGCCACGTAGCAAGTCACAAATGTCGTTTGCTGCCATTTAAATCTTCCCCTCTAACCACTACGCTGAGATGACGTAGGTTAGATTTCAGGAAGTCTCGTTTTTGGTCACAAAGGGAGAGTTCACCCAAAATTCATTTTCTACTCGCCCTCATGTGACCAAGGGTTGGGATTATTTTCAGAATAATCACATCCTTTTTAGAGCTAAAGGCAAAAATGTATCTTAATTTTAAAGAGCCAACTGTTGCGTGAGCGCTTACAGTAAAGAGTTGCTTAGTTGCTTCAACAAAATTGATGTATGTGTTTGCCTCTAACTCTAAAAAGGAACAGATTACTCTGCAAATAATAAGAACCCTTAGTCGACATGAGGATGACCTATCACTGTAATAGATCAGAATGGTTCTGATGAATGCTTAAGAACCCAGATGAGAAAAGATACATTAAATGTACTTTAAAAAATGTAGAAATATTATTTTATATTTATTTGAAGACGTAAAGGGTCCTGAAGGACCCTCTCTAGGAGGAATCCCAGCAAAAAAGGTTTACAGAAAAGAGAACAGAAGAAACGGAAAAAAACGTCACATTTTTCTAAATATGATACATATTTGAAAATAGATTACAACAAATTCTGAATATATGTGAATAAACATAATGACCTGAAAACAAATAAACAGGTTATTAATGTGATTAAAGATCTGCACAAGAACAGTTTGGATGATTTTCTGCAAATAAAAGGCAAACAAACCAGCTCTTTATTGACAAATGTATCACAGTTGGATGGTGGACGATGGCATACGATCGAGGATCTGTATTCATAAAACATGAAATACTTTGAAGTTATTCCTTATATGTTATATATATTATATTGCAGCCTTATATATTTATCATCATTTTTTCCAATAGTAGAACCTGTGTGCCACAAAGATCAAAAAGTGTCCTTGACCTTGAATAGTTTGCTATCAGTGCAACTGAATTGACTAAAACTATTTAAATTATACTTTTTATTAGAAGGATGTATTCTATGTTGTTTAGTCTACTGTCATTAGTCAGCATTAGCCAACTATGCTGTAAATTAATATATGGCCAATAAGCAAAGAAAAAAATGTTGCCGTAATTATGGAGATTAATTTCAACTGAGACGCGATCAAGTAATCTTGGGATCTTAACAAGGTGAAGTTCTGGTGTTTTCCAGTGTAGTCACAGTGTAAGTTCTCAAAGGATTCTGTTATTGTAAATATGAGTGATGTGTAGATGAGGCCTCATACAACAGCAGATGAGGTATGACGATACAGTGTTACATTGTGAAAGACCACTAGATGGCACACGCTGTTTGAAAATGATGTGAGGTTTATTGAATGGGTAAATCAGAGTAAAAGATTAAAAAAACAGAGTGTGACCCTTGACATGTCAAGATACTTGTCAGTCAACTTCACTAAAAACAAATAAGCCTATTAACGAGTAAAAATGTGTAAAACACAAACTCTTTATGAGGCCATCTTGCTGCAGAAAAACAGTCCAGCGTTTGCACTTAACAGTAATTTTTTGATAGTCATGATGTTTTATTTTTTTACACTTTTATATGAAGGTCCGTCTGTGAATATTTGCTGATTTAACTTTAAACCAGTGTGGGTTGCAGAAGAGGCAATGGACTCTGTGTCATGTGCAACTTTTCTTTGAAAGTGTTCTTGTTTTATTTCCAGCAAATACATATAAGGCCTTGATTAAATAAACATAGTGAATACATATGTTTAATCATTCGACTTATCTGTGATAGTTAGTTGTGAAATGTCACCAAATTGGAATGAAACGTACACAAAGTGCAGTTTAAAGAAGACAGTTAACTGACGCTGTTTCCTTTCCACGAACACCAGCCCCTTGAAAATGAGTTAGAGGGATTAAGAGTTGGGCAGTGAGATTGGGGGGGAGTCCAACTCTGAGCACCACGGAGGTCAAAGGAACAACACCCAAACCTTGAGCAGTTCCCATGGAGACGAGGGTGCCAACTACAGTAGGAGACAGAGAGAGAAAGAGAGCGAGCGAGAGAAAAGGGAAGAGAGAAAATGGCAGGCGAGAAGGGTGGGTGGTTGGCGTCAGGGTTCAATTGCTGGCTGTCAGGGGAGACGAGGTGGCAGCTCAACTCAATAGGGCAGTTGGAAGTATGGCACGGCTGAACATTCTAGCAACCCGTCACTCTGACTCGCTTCTGATTCAAGGCTGTCTTAAAAAGTCTTGTGAACTTTCTTACCAGACCAGACATCACAAGGAGTTCTTAGTGAGATGATAATATGACGTTACAGCAGCAAACTTTCGTCTCTAAAAGCACCCAAACCAACAGAGAGAAGATGACTTTCTATTGACCTTTGACAACTCTATGTAGAAATTTGACAACATTGGCCTGGGAGGTGAAGATGTAAAATTGAAGTTTGGAATTACACTATAAAAGGAAATCTTGTTAATTCTGACTTCATCTACATAAGGAGTGTGTGTGAAAGTCAATCACGCAAATCCACCAAAATCCTTTAGCTAAACAAAATGTGTATTTAACGAATGTTCCTCAACAGATGTATGAGTGTAATTTGGATATACTAGTTTTGTACTTAATAATCTGATTAACTTCTATTGGAAACCTCTGTACATTGATAATCTATATTTCTTACCTCTGGTTACATATTAAAAAGGGACAATATCAACATAATCATTCATTCACTTTGACCACAGGCCACATCAAATGACAGGGCAGGATTTGGCCCGCGGTCCTGGAGTTTGACACACGTAAACTAGATGAACATGAACTTGCTGCACTCATCTGTTGGGTGGGCCCTAAAAACTTTACACTTTATGATTCTACAACACTTTTGACCCTTCCATTTGATGGACGTTAACTCCTGCTGACACAGATCTATGACCAGTTTGTAAATATTGAAAGGGTTTTAATTGTTGAATTAGCAGCAAGTTTGAAGTTTACACCGTCCATAGCAATACTTGCTTGTAAACCTTCTATTAAATGTTCTTTTCTAAAACTCTTTAAGTTTCCATCAGACTGTGGAAGGCTGATTATTCGCCCTCCCGACTCACTGTCTCTGTCCTTGACTCTCTCTCGCTCATGGCTGTTTGTCTCTCCTTCCTCCTGCCCAGATTTTTTCAGCTGGCTGGATTCCTGTTTGTTTTCAGCCATTTTGGGGACTTGCAGGGCTTGTAACAAACTGCTTAAATGGCGTCCTCTTGCTTGCTTGCTCTCCCACTCTGTCTCCCATGTCTCTCCCTCCCTTTCCCTATCACTGGGCTTTGTGTATTTAAAGTAGTGTGTGCAAGTGTGTGTGGACAGAGTACACTTCAAAATAAAAAAGATCGAATTTAGGGGGGAGTCACTTGCTGGGGAAGAACAACCAGAAACAGAACGAACATGTCGGAGCAAAAACTAGAGTGTGAGAGAAGAAGAAATGGGGAGTGCATGACTGAGGGAGCAGCAAGTTCGAGTGTGAGAATCGCTCCTGCCCTCTGTCTTCACACACTGCTGCCTGTATGTGTGTTTGTCTGAGCGAGCCGCCTCTCCCTGCACTCTCTCTCCCTCCTGCTCTCACACACACACACAGACACACACACTCTCAGACATGTGCATACACAGACCGAGGGAGAGAGAGTGAGAGAGAGAGGGAGTGTGGGGGAGAGAACACATCGCAGTAAAGATGCAGCAGGAGGTTTTCGGAGGTATGTTCTCGTTTATGCTTGCCTTCCAGAAAGACGGAGGAACAGACCAGAATATTGTTTTCCTGCTTGTTTTTTCCTGCTTCACTCTCCTGCTATGACGCTGGTAGATTCCACACTTACAGAGGAGGACATGGTTTTTTGTTTCAACCATGTGTGTGTTGGGGTGTGTGTTGGTGGGTGTGTTTGTATTGTACGAAGCGTGTTTGTGGAAGCGAATTTCTGTGTGCGTGTGTCCCTTCGCTGGCTGTGTGTCTGTGCCAACAACAGGCCTGGTCTCTCTCATCCTCCCCTCTGTCGCTGGTGCACCACGCAGTTCTTTTTCAAGAGCGATGACTCGCTCTGAAATTGTGACGAAACTTTTAATTTATTTAAAAACCTCTTGTGATTCACCACACAAAGACAGCTGGCTCACAAAATGTGCCAGAAGGAAACATGACTCGACACATGACAATGATCGTCAACTTAAAAAAATCACTCTAGCGGGCAAAACTTGTGGGTAATGGTGGGACTCTCTTGGCTGCTGATGATTCTGTCCAGTGTTTTTACCAGCCCATTGTGTTAGTGGAGGAAGTCTCTCACGGAGGAGCACAGGGCATATTGATGTCACCAAACCTGTTGTTGCCGCACTTAGCCGAACTGCTTTTTTTCAAACATAATGAATTTGTTGCCAAGTACTCAAAGTCTTTGATTCCAGGGTTGTCGAGTGTTAACCATATGGAAAAAGTGGTCCACACGGTCGCAGTGCGTAAGATGTATATGATTTGAAAAAGCGTAATTAATCTGAGTTAAAAGTGTACACTTGTGTACCACAAGTGGTTTGTGTAACTCAAGGCTCGGGGGCCAAATTCAGTTGCAAAGTAATTTCAAGTGGCCTGCCTGATGGTTTACTCATAGTAGAATAATGTTATTTTTTTCACATATAAAAAGATAAGTAAGATGGATTATTGATCTACACAATTATACAGTCACCCCTGCCTGTTATGGACAGCTTAGTAAATATACGTTTTGTTTGGCTTGTCACATTTTTTAAATATTTTGGCCCCTTGTGTAATTGAGCTTGACACCCCTGGTGTGGGATATTCTGCCTATTTGGACACTCTCCTCTATGTTCTCTTAGTAACATCATTACAGCTAGAACATACCACTCTATATCCATTATCACTGGTGTTTCCGTGTGCCCGAGAAACGTACTTACACAACCGACTTTCAAAAGGTGGTTGTTTAGTGTTAACAAAAACTATACCGTACAGTTCATATGCAGGATGTGTCTGCGTGTGAGCTGGAGAAGATTTAGCCAACGAGATCTGTATATTATTGGTGTCATGAGATCCTCCATGTCTATTGCACCCACCACCTCTGCTGGACCACTCCTTCGACTCAAGCTCCTCCCCATCCCGCTGTCCCATCTGGCTCACTCCACCACGCTCTCTTGGCTGAGGGTTGTGGAGAGTTCAGTGGTGGCTCTCGCTAACGAAGCCCCCCCGGCCCATGAATAGAAGCACACACACACCCCTTCCTCCTCCCAGACCAACTGCTGCTCAGATAGTTGGGCCCCACTCTTGTAGCCCATCGCTTTCGGAGAAATCCTAACAGACACCTTCCTCTGCCCACATGCAGCTCACCGGCTGCAACGCCGAGACACTCCCCACTAACACGCAGTAAATGATAAACAATTAATGGCACGAATGAACAACACACATGGAAATAATAGAAAAGGCTATAATGCTTAGACAGTTTTACATTTGAATTTGGAGTTTAAAGGGCAAATAATGTAAACAAACAAACAACTCTCTTAACTTATATGTTACAAATGGTAAAATACTTTATGAAGTTCTCCCCCCTCTGAAATCTCGGCGAATGAGAGGTTAAGAGAACCGAGTCCATTATGACATAACAACGGCTTCACTCCTCCTCCAGCCAGCTGCAATCATGCCCCGCTTTGTTTATACTCACTCTCTTGGAGGAGAATACTTCCAGGATTAATGACTCGCAGGGACAAACATTGATGATTGGCCAATCACAGGAGAGTGGGTGTGGTTAGGGAAACGCGATTAATCTCCAGAAAAACTAAGCATTCTTTAGTCAATCACATTAAATCACATTTTCTATTGTAAATATTTTAATTAAAAGAGAGTGCAAACAGACACATATTGTACAATAGAGGTCCAAAATCAAGGGAAGATGAACATAAATCAACACTTTAGTGGTCTTTTAATGAAAAAACAATAGCTAGGTGTCTAAAACTGGTGCTTGAATGGTCCTTAACCCTTATGTCATCTCAGGGTCGAGGTGATCCATAGGCCCGAAAACAAATGTGTTTGAGGTATCCCTTGGGTTGCCTGTGGCCTTGACCCTGAGATAACACAAAGGTTAACATTTATATTATTGACCCTGAGATAACCCAAGGGTTAACATTTACATTATTGATCTGAGCCTCCAGGCATGAAGCTAATCTATGAGTTAATCCACACACTTGGAAGAAAGCTGGATTTACTGGAAATATTTTTACGGGGTTGTGACTTCCAACAAAGTTATTTGAATCTTTAATTTGATGTATTTTCCATTCTGATGTTTGTGCAGGAGAACTGGTCTCACTTAAATGATTATATACCATATTCAAACATTTTAGTAGTTTTCAGAGTTTAATTGCTTTTAAGTCCAAGTCCAGACAGAAAGCTAGTTGTCTGAATCACAGACGGTTGCTCTGACAGCAGACCACCTCATGTCACTGCAACATTGATGTTCGCTTCAACACTAGTTAGCCTTATCGTAATAACATAAATGATATGCTATTCGTGACATAAATTTAAGTAACATATTTTGATTCATTAGATAGATGCTTCACTCCTTGAGCTTCATACTATTTGATCTGCCATTCACTTTCTTTCCAGATTCTTCAGTAGGTCTTCAACCTTCTTGGTTATCTTTGTTTTTTATTACAAAAATCAAACAATCGTAAACAACATTTATCAAATGTATACCCACATTTATTTAAATCTATTTTTAAATTTAAAAAAGATAAAGAAAAGATAAGAATAGTAGTTGAAAATTATTCAGGGTTTCTTTTCACCATCCAGGAATGTCACAGTCTGTATTTTGATCCAATATTACATTTTTTTTAGTTATTCATGTTGGCATCAACGCCTTTCTTTGTTGAGCCAAGCTAGCAGACATCATGTTAAGACAACCATGAACCATATAGTTGAAAATATAGTAATAGTTAAATTAGGTGATGACAGCCATTTTGTGAAGGTGATAGACGGCAATGTCATTTATTTCTGCTCTGTTTGTGAGCGTTCCTACATGGCCTTATTAAGACCATTCATGGAATAAATCCCAGCCTTATTTCCAGTGAAAAAACTGCAAATGGGGGATACAAGCAGAAGGCCCTGGAGTTGTATCGACTTTTCCCAATGCGTTCACAAAAGAGACCCTTCAAGACCTACAGTGACAATGTGCATCATGACCTTCTACTACAACCAACAAATGAAAAAGTAATAAAAGTTAACTTCCCATAAAATGTTTTGATTAAGCCTACCAACCAGTGGCCAGAAGACTTGTGAAACCCCCCATATGCTAGCAGCCACCACTCACATTAATATGATAGTTTCATGTTCATGGCATTCAGGATCAATTTTAAAATTCTGGTTCTTACTTTGAGATCTATTCATGGTCAGGGTCCTCCTTACATCAGTGATCTGATCCAGCCTTACACCCCAGCTCGGGCTCTGAGGTCTGTGGATCAGAATCTATTGATGGTTCCTGAACACGGTTCAGGACCAGAGGAGAGAAATCGTTCCAGGCTGTTGATCCCAAGCTTTGGAACGATCTTCCTCTCTCTCTGTGTTTGATGGATCTACTGACTCCTTCAAGAAACATCTGAAGACTTTCTTATTTGTGCAAGCTTTTCCCTGATTTTCTGAGACTTGATCTTTTGAAGCATGTATTTTATTATTATTAATGATTTCTAATCTTCATCTAGTTTATTTGAAAACTAAACACATTCTGGTAAATGCTTTATTGAAACCTACGACACTCAATTTCCCAAAAGAGATCTCCAGAGGGATTAATAAAGTCTATCTGATCTAAAATACATTTTAAACTACACATTCAGTCTAAGCCTCAATCATGATAAACTATTTTTTATGTTTTTGTAATGTCAGAAACAACATGGACTTTAATCTCAATCTATACTAACTTCATTACGGGAATTTACAGGTACAATCTCAAATATATATTTAGATTAATTACTCACAGTAGTTATGTAATATTATCAAATCCTGTCCTTTGAATGGAATAGTACCTCAGCTAAGGACCCAATATCCTATTGGTACATGGTGCAGATCAATGGTTTGCATTTTCATTTTCATTTTCTTCTCTTAGCTATTTGACCAACTTCTTGATTGCTGACACTAGCATTTACGGATTCCCTTGGTATGTAGTTACGCACCATTTTAATATATCTGAAGGGAACAACGACCACTTTCTTTGGTTCTTGATCAAACATTTATATCTCTTGTTGCCGATTTAACTCTACCAGCACCCATGGGCAATACATGGCCCACTTCCGTTTTCTTACTGGCTGTTTATGCCTGTGGTCTGTATGTCTGACTTTGTAGTCTGAGGGCAAATATGTGAGTATGTCCATTGGTGTGTGTAACTATCAGTCTGGTCTGATTGTTCCCCATTTAATCTCGGACCATCTTTTTCTCCTGTCACTCTGCTCACATTTTAGTCCCCCTAACTATTCCTCCTCGCCTTCCTTGTCACCCTTCTTTTCTTTCTCATCCTCACCCCCTCCCCGTCTCTCTCTCTCTCACACACACTTCTCTTTCCTCTGCAATAACAGTGCTGACCTAGTTTCTGCCTGTTCAGGGCTGCCTGTGGAATTTTACAGAGGCCTGCCTTCCTGGCTGCCCTGCTGTTGAAAACGCAGACACAAAAGCATGACAGAGGATTTTTCTTTTCCTCATCGTTCTCTGTTTTCCTACCCAGTCTACAAGCAGGGAATTGCTTCACTGTTGCAATACTAAATGTGTGTGATTGTTATACATTCGTGCATGTATACAAAATTTGCCGACTGAAATAATGTCTTTTCTTTTTTTTTGGGGTTTGACTGGTATGTTAGTAGCTATCATTTCAACTTAGTTGCATTTCTATTGAGTTTCTTAGACGTGATTTCCTGACCAGGCTAACAGTACATGCTGAAAGAATATTGAGTAGTATCAAAGAATTCCATTATTTTTATGTATTTTGTCAAGAAATTGAACAAGAAACTTTCCTAATACATTTTCTCTTTCTATTTATTTTCTCGATTTAGATTTGGTGGACATGTCATGGTGTCCAGTGTGCAGGTGTTGGATCCTAACCATGTGGGCCTTAATAGGTGTGGTGTAAAAGAGACCATTACACACCCACAGTGCTTCCTCCGACCACATCCTCACGCTACCTGAGCAGAGGAAACCACCTGTCATCGGAAACAGCAGCTGTAACTTTTGTCCTCACCGACCTTCGGCCTTTCCGACCCAAGGCGATAAGGTGTTTGGATCAGACCTAAAAGAAAAAAAACTGACAGCCTAGAAATTCATCATGAAAGGGAAAAGGCATGGACTGAGGATAGAGGCTATGAAGCAAGATCAGCTGGAAGAAATGGGTGATGGACCAAAAAATGCCAAAATCACTCTCAGCTTTCCAATCAGTGCTGCTCCACTCCCAGTTTCACTGGCATCACCAAAGCAATGTCACAGCCCATCATCATCCTCACCTTCACCTCACAGACGACGGCCATCTTCCAAGAGTTCCGATGAGGGGTCGCTTTGGAAACTTGACTCCACTATGGATGTTAAGCATAGATCTTTTAAGCCCCCAAGACATGACAACTCACCGTCTTCGTCACCTTCTTCTTCATCCTCGACCTTCATAATTCAAACGCTAACGAAGAAGGACATGAAATCCCAGCCTCCTCAAAAGTGCTCCAAACTCAACCCTGGGATACAGTTCCTCAAATCCGCGCCAAGACCTTCATTGAGTGGGTCGTATGTCACAGATGGGTGGGAGGAGAGACACAGACTTAATAACGGTACGGTCTCATCCTCACAAACTGCAAAAATACTATTCAGTCTAGGTACCGCTTCCTTTCAGAGAGGAAGGGATGGACAAAGAAAAGAAAAAGTATTAGGAAGACCAATTGGAAAAGGTGGTGCCTCTAATGAGTCAATTCTACACCCACCAACACTCCACCTTCCCCAACCTTCACCCGTACCGCCAATTACACCGGTGGAGGGTCTCATTGCTCCCCTCCACTTGTCCTCCCTTTCTTCCTCACAAAACCTGAAGCCTGAACTGATTTGCGGCGTTTGCCATCGCCTGTTTAGCTCTGCTGCGTCCTTAACAGTACACATGCGACTCCATCGTGGAAGCCGGGGTCTCAGCTGCCGTTTTTGTGGCAAAGTGTTCATCCACAGCAAGAGGTTACAATCCCATGAGGCCTCCTGCAGAATATCCGACATGTCCCCAAATAGCCTTAATTCTACTAAATTCACCATGCAACCAAAAGAAGAACCACTGGAAGAGGGTGAGGTGAGAGTGGAAGGAGGTGTTATTGTCGGAGAAACGGACATCGCTAAGATACAGGCACAGAAAGAGGCCGGCAGCCTATTGGAACGTTTCCAAGGTGATGATGCAGCAGCCGCTGAACTACTTGCAGGTGATGACAGCCATTTTGTGAAGGTGATAGATGGCAATGTCATTTATTTCTGCTCTGTTTGTGAGCGTTCCTACATGACCTTATCAAGCCTGAAACGTCATTCTAATGTGCATTCATGGCGCCGCAAATACCCATGCCATTACTGTGATAAGGTTTTTGCCCTAGCTGAATACCGCACAAAACATGAGGTGTGGCACACTGGAGAGCGACGTTATCAATGCATATTTTGCTGGGATGCATTTGCTACATATTACAATCTTAAAACTCACCAAAAGACCATTCATGGAATAAATCCCAGCCTTATTTCCAGTGAAAAAACTGCAAATGGGGGATACAAGCAGAAGGCTAATGCCCTGAAGTTGTATCGACTTCTCCCAATGCGTTCACAAAAGAGACCCTACAAGACCTACAGTGACAATGTGCATCATGACCTGCTACTACAACCAACAAATGAATCATCAATGTCTCTGGTTGATGTGGACTGTGCTCTTGGACCAGATGATCTGCAAGAATGTGCAGCTCAATCTCAGAGTGTTAAGCCCGACCCTGATGCCTTCCCTGATGGTTTTACTGTGCCTCCTACAACTGAGCAAATGGAAACCTCTGCTCTTGATGATGTTACTCAACTGGATCTGCCACAAGTTAGAAAACAAGAAAGTGAATATCAAGATACAGAGCAAAGTAAAACTAATGCTTGCTCCAAAACATCCAGTAGCAGCAAAACAAAAGCACTTAAGGCTTTAAAATGCACAGATAGAAGCATGCCTTCTGTTATAACCTATGGGTGCACAAAACCCTCTGTCATTGTTCATGGACCAGCAGTGTCATCTTCAGTCATTGTGCACAGCAACCAAGTAGTCTCTGAAAGTGAACAAATTCCAGTTAAGGGCCAATCAACTGAAACCAGCAAAACACAGACTCCAGGAAAGGGAACTTCTGCACTAATAAAAAAGCCAAAATATGGCCAAGATCATGCCAAGAAGAGATCAAGAGAAAATTCTGTTACAACGGACAATAGGTTGCGGGAAACACAAGATGCTGTGACTGGCAGGTCAGTCCAAAAATCACGAAAATCCCACAGTAGGGATGAGATTGTTGGTTCAAAGCAGCTGTCGACACTGATGGGGTCACAGGTCAAAGAGACAGGTCCACTATGCCAGATAACTGTGCGCATTGGTGAGGAAGCTATTGTAAAGCGAAGTATATCTGAAACCGACCTAAGAAGAGATAAGAGCCGATCACCACCAAAAAACAAGAGAGGTGAAACATCAGGTACCCTGGATGTAAAACAATATCGTCATTCTAATAATCGTCACAGCCATCAAATGAACCATAAAACCAGCTTTGGTGCAAAGGGAAATAAAGTAAAAGAAAGTAAAGAAAAGGTAAAAAAGTGTCCTGGGCCAAATGTTGAAGTAAGGAAATATTACTTTCGCCAAGAGGTCCGTGAACAAGATAGTGATCATGATATGGAGGACAATTTATGGCGACCCTACTATTCATACAAACCCAAAAGAAAAGCCCAGGCACATCTTCAGAGGGTCAAATCATGGCAAAGAAAATTAAAATACAAGCGCTCAATCCGCGTGAAAAGGAGAGCAGAGAGACTGAAAAGTCTTCATCATACAGAAAAAGTGAAACCAAAAGAAAATGGAAAGAAACAAAACATTGATGAGGCCAAGTTCAAACCGTGCATTGAAATGGACAAAGCAGACAGAACTGGCACATTTATGGGGAGGAAAGACTTTGCAGGAATTATTAATAATAGTCCTGAGGCATCCACTGTTTCCTTGCACTCTACAGAAGCTCCATCCACTCCTGGACATTCTCTGGGACTGAGGAGGCACCCATGGGCAAATGTGAATGTAGCTGAATGTGGTACATGTGGATGCTGGTTCTCAAGCTCAAGGAAAAGGGACAAACATGAACTAAGTCATCTTCTGGAGTTTATGTGCCTCTTGTGTCATGCAACTTTTCCTTCAAGGGATAAATTAGAAAACCACCAGAGAGCACAGCATCCTAAACCTACGGAGGTGACAACTGTTCCATCTAAAGTCACATTTCAAGAACATACTGATGAGGTCAAGGTTCAAACTGTAACGGAAAAAACCTTTGATGATAAATCAAGGCGTATTGGCTCAGTGTTGAGCTCCTGTTCTACTCGCTTAAGTAGAAGAGCATTATCAAGACACACCTGTCCTCAATGTCACAAGGTCTGTAAAACATCTTCAGCACTGATACGCCATCTCCGGCGGCATGAATTAAACAATTCACCAGAAACAACATGTAATGTTACAGACAAAGAACACACAACAGAGGACAGAGTTGACTGTGCTCATCCAGATCCCAAAAAGGATCCTATTTCTAGCTCTCCTACAGTTTCAGTCATTAGCTTTTTACCACAAGAGCAGTCGAGTAATTCTGACTGTTTAGCTCCTCATCAGAACAGTGTCTTATCCCATGATCTGGTAACTAAACCACAGCTGGCAGATGTGTATTATGACCCTGAAAATAAAGACATTATAAATAAAGATCAAGCATCGGGGCCTGGTGCAAATAATCCAGAAGTGCCACTGGAAAGCCCTGTTAACAAACCATACACAAACCCAGAGGTGACACCTGTCTTACACTCCACCCTTCACAGTGTACTTGTCATGAATGGGGCTGAATGTTTGGACTATCGTAAAAAGAACTTGGATAGCCAAACTCTCAGGTCTCCTAGTCCTTTGCACATTGTAAAAACATCCAGTCCTTCTCAAACGGACACACCATGTAGCAAAAACTCTCATGCCTCTTCTATATCCACTTGTGCACTCCCCTTTTTTAACGAGAGATCCATGAAAAGGGGTGGGGTCATTATAGAGAGAGAAAAGCCGTTATCCAGTGAGACATCTGCACATGTAGCTTATAGTGATCAAACATTGCACACAGATATTGTTGTCCAATCTCTCTGTAGGAGTCCCTCTCCCAGTGAAGCACAAGACCTAACCATGTCCTCAATACTTGCAAGAGAAAGAGAGATAGAAAGGCAAAGAGAGAAAAAGATGGAGGACAAACAGAGAGGACTAGAGGAAGTAAATAAGGTAGCAAAAGAAAAAGATACAAGGATAGAGTGGGTCCAGCAATTGAGTAAAGATGAACATGGTCCTATTGATCAAACCGATCAGTTAGTTCCCAAAGTAGAACCCCTGAGCCCTTTGCCGTCCCCTCAACACAGCCAGAACCACACCACTTTAAATAGATCCTCTCCACACAAGCACATTTTTAGGTCCTCATGGGAACCCAACACATCTGTTGGACACTTATCACCATCCCGCAAGGAGGTTCACTCCAATACACAAGGACTTGAAAGACTACCGCCTGGATTAGCTGATGTCGTTGACAGCCCCTCTGCCCATGCTCTTCTTCTTCCAAGGGCTGCTCAACCCACAGAGCCAGAGCTTATTAACATTCACACTGCAAGAGATTCCCAGCAGGGGGAGTGCACACCGGTTGGATACCATGCAGAGGATCTTCCCCTACCTCTCATTGTCCCTGAAAGTTACCACTCTAGAAAGAAACAGGAGGAAAATCTTCTGATGTCAGCCTATCCTCCAGGAGCACTGTCTTTTAGCCCACTAGGAAAAGTTATTGTTCCCAATGGAGGTGACTTGACCAAGATGCCATTTTATCCTGATCCATATCATCTCCTTTATGGGTCACAGTTTCTGGCCTACCCTTATAACTTAGCTGCTCTTCCTGTTGCCCTCAACATAATGGCTCCTGCTGGAGACAAGGTGGAACCACTCCCCTTCCTACCTGCTATCTTCAACTACACAGCTCCTGGTGGGCCATATATGGGTACAACATCCCACCCTCTTGTACCCAATCCCAGTCTTTACAGCAGCAGTGGGGGGAGCTGCACCAAAAGAGACAGTAGCAGCAAAAAACCATAAGAGGTAGCAGAAGAAGGGTCATTCAGAGCACTCGTTCCTTTAGTGCAAATCAGATATAAACATTCATTGGAGAGAATTTAACGGAAAAAACAAGGTGGACGTCATTTTTAAAATGATCAGATATTGCTGTCCTTTATATTCATCTTCTCCAAGTCATCTGCTGTTGTGCATTGTAGCTCTAGAGCCTGACCAAGTGTCCTGCTGACCTGTCATATTGTCATCTGTATATGACCTGCTAAGAAGATGTCTGTTGTGTGGAAACTCTGCTAGTTCAGTCTGCTTTACTTTTGTAACACCACAGTGAGATCAAATATCTACGAAATATATGATAAGATGAAGCCCATCATTTCTCACCGATATTTGTGTCACCACTAGGTTGTCTTTCTCAAGTGGGTGAAAACAAATAAACATTCCATGTGAGAGCCTCTCCACAATTCTAGTGTTGGTAGGTCAGGGTATAGACAAACATTAAATGGTAGTTGACATGTTCAATTAATGAAGTACAATAGTTTAAACATAACGTGCGACCTATAAACCAGAGGGTAGTTACGTTAACAGAGCACTTGTAGCTCGTCACTGGGAAAAAAATAGCAGAATAGTAAATTGTTGCACTTCTATATATCATCTCATTTCCTACATATTACAAAGGAAATAAAAATCTGTAGCTTTTTTCTGTCTCTTCAGTTAACAATAAACAAGGATGTTCATTCACTAAACTGTAGCTAAACTGTACGTTTCTTTCCCAAACTCTCCATTTAAAAGTACTTTCTTTTGCCTGACTTGATTCCTTTGTGTGTGTCAGAATGTTGCTTAGTGGCCAAAGTTTTTAATGAAAGCCCCAGTATTCTCTTCTGGGCCTTTGATGTTTTTTGTTATCTTTATTGTTGTTGTGTACAAATTTGTTGTCTTTTTTAATTGAAGTTTAGCCTTCTTGTCATATAGACATGGCATCATTGAAGGGGGGAGTAAACATAAAATATGAATGTACATTTTTTTTTATGGAGTTAATGAAGTACAGTTACATTAGTCGGTTTAGGCTGCTTTTCTTTTTTAATTCAATTAACCTAATAAATGAACATGTTACGTCCGGTATGCATATATACAGTAGTCATAGGAACATGTCAGTAAAGTTGGGTTCTCTATCCACAAAGCATGAGCTAACACTTGCTTCTAAACGGTTCATATTCATAAATCTTACATTATGTGCTCATCAGCTATTTTTTTTATTTATGTGACTCCTATACATCCATATCACCTTTATATTTTTTGGGTGACATTTCGCTGGTTAATCCCATAAGTAGTCACCATAGCATTTCAAACATAGTTGTCAGATGCAAGGAATTCTGGTCTTGTCAAGAGCTAATTGTTTGACCGTCTTCAGGGGTACAGATTTCCTCTTGTGTGTGGTAACATGCCTTTTATGTGCTGGCAAACATATTGTACAGTATATCAGAGGAACTATGTGAGGAACCAAAATTATGCCTTGGGTAGGTCACCAATTAATTTTACATTTCATCACTTTGTTTGCTGTGAGATTCTTTTCTCACCAGTGTCCTTCCTGAAGAGGGACATATTTCCATTATTATTATGACATGGTTTATCATCACCGTTATCAGACCAAAAGCATGCAAATCAAATCATATTGTATTTGGACTGCAATCTGGTGGTTAAAAACATCTATTTACTGTGTTAAGATCAAATGAATGTGCCTCTGCTTTCATCTTTCCACGATTATCTAGAGCGTGATGTGGCTCTGCCAGGTTTTAGCTATTATGGTGCCTTACGGCATAATAATAAATAAAAAAAAGGAAAATATTGTATTTAGAAAGACACATGGAGATAGATTTTATGAATTTGTTTGCTATTAAGCTGTTCATAAATATAGATGTATGACTAAACTGTTTTTAGTATTGTGTAAATGTCTAGGAAAAGACTGTGCCATTTGGAACCCCGGAAAGATGTAAATGTTATTTTTAAAAGATGTTTTAATGTTGCCTGATGACTTTGTCTTTAGATTTGATACGAAGGCTTGTCGCCTCATCTCTCCCAAAGTCCGTAGTCCCTTTGCTCCCCTTTGTTTTCTGTCTTTGCTGCAATCAAAAATAAAATATTAACCTGATGACCCAATGTCTGTTTTTTTCCAATTTTACTTATGTGGTATATTTCACTTCAAACAAGTCTAATGATTCCAAAGTAGTTGAATGCATCGTTTTTATAGTACAGATGGATAGATACTCTTGATTTGCTTCTTTATTATCTACGAATATGGTTGCAAAACTTTAATTAACTAATGCTTTGAACACCTTCACAACAAACAGCAAGCAAATGGTAAAAAATCAAATCAGATTTCTTTTTACTACATGTAAGCAGGTGACCGGGGCATTGAACGTCACATTTATAAAAGGAAGCTCTATACACACACACACACACATCCACACACATCCACCCGCACACACCTACATACACACACACACTGAAGAACAGTTTTAAAGACGGCAATAAACTTCACTCCTGGAAGCAGAAATCAACCCAGACTTCACTTTGAAATGGCTGACTGGGATGGTATGATGTTATGTTATACACACAAAAAAACATAATCTTCCATTTTAGATGAGGAAACATTGTCTTCATCATAAAATATAGCTAATTCCCTACTACGTTTAAGTCTTTCTTGTGTTCCAAATGTTGCGGAAGGCTTCATGGAGGAAGATGGGAAGAGGGCCAACTGGAGAGTTATCTCTGCTCCCTCTCCCACACATTCCGTAAGCACACAAGTGACTAATCAAGCTTCCTGTGTAATGGGTAAATAAAAATGATTTGGGTCAATCATCCACCATGTGCTTACATGGACAGAACAGTTGAAAATAAACTATTGTAGAGTTTTAAGTTGAGTTCTTCATTTATTGACATAAAACTTACGCTTTTTTTGGAATTTGTTCTATGTATATTATTTTTTGTCCTGTACTTGACTTTTTAGACCCACCTACATTTCTGCAGTTTGTCTAGTTGGATCATCATCAAACAATCATGAGGATCAATAACCTGGACTACCTAAAGGACATTTACCCTCTGGATTCTGGGATAGAGGGCTAAAACACAAGTGGCTCTGCGTCTATTCTGTCCAGCAGTTTTAGGAGCGCTGAAGGATGGTGGGGATTTTGAATGGAATTGCAGGAGGACTGCTGTTAATTCTGGGTACACACTATGTTGGAGCTGAATCACGGACGAATGGACAATGGATGGTATGATAACATGGCTTGCAAAATATGAAAAGATTTTGCCACAAAAAAGTTCAGTTCTCGTTCTGGAATATGCTTGGTGTTTTACTCATTAGTCTCAACGACCTCAATACGTCTGTGGCCTCAAGCTGCATGAGCTAACTTTTTTGTTAATAATTGTGTTTTTATCACCCATTGTATTTCTATGAATATCTTAATGCCATATTAAATTAAATAATCATGATCCTAAAGAGACTTCATAATTTGGTGTTTTTATCTTGAATAAAATGTTTATGGGATGCAATTTTTTATCATAGACCATAATAGTTAACCCTCGTTTAACCCTTCAAGCATGTATGATTCACCAAACTGATTTTCAAAAAGGAAACTTTGAAATGTAAACTTTTAAACTTGGGATTGAAAATGTGATTAAGCCTATTTAAAAAAAAAAAAAGCAGTAACTATGAATATACTAAATTCATTGCAATTATTTTCATTATTTTACACCCTAATCACAATTATTTTTATAAAAATCATTATAAATCAAATGTAGGTTATACTGTAATGTCAGCTTTAATGTTTTTGTTTATTTCTTGTCATTTATCACATCATTCCCAGACACAAGTCTCAAGTGGATCTACATTTTACCTGGGCCAGCAGAGGGACTTGTGGCAGCCTCTTGTCCAAATCGCAGTACATCTTAGTCAAATTAATAGGTCTGCTGATAAGTCTTTAGGCTTCAATTGAGGTTCTTAACTGTGTGGTTCTACTTGGAGCAGCATCAAGTCGACTTTTCAATTACGGACCTATGATCCAGAAGGAGCTATTTTCTATGGAGACACAGAAAACGGGAAGGAATGGTTCGTTTTGGCATTGAAAGATGGCAGCCCTCTAATGCTGCTATACAGAAAGGAAGTCCTCATCCATGTGGCTGGTGGTCCAAAACTCAATGACGGACAATGGCACACAGTGAGTCTTGAGGATTGCTTTGTCTTTTTCTAACAATGAAACTACATTAACAATATATTTCCCATGAGGAATCTGAGAATTTGATGCAAAATATTTTAAGCAAAACCAACTCATTGTGGAACCTTTAAAAACAAGTCACCTTCATGCATGCTAGAATGGTACTCTGCAAAGTCACAGAATTCTACCATTTTGTCTTTTGCTTGTGACGTCTCTAAGTTGGAAGTGAGCAACCAGGGTAACTATGTGATCTTGGAGCTGGATGGTGCCAAAGGGCTGGTGCTTGGACTGCATTCTCAAGAGCTGGATAATGTAATTTACACACTTCGACTTGGACTTGGTGGGATCCTGATTAATCCTGACAGGGTGAATATACAGGTATAGTCTTTATGACTGAATTTTAATAAATATTTGATTATACATTTTCTTGCTTGCTTTTGGTTTAAACCCTTGGTTGGTGACCTCTTTAATGCAGTTTGATCCTCGTTTGGACGGCTGCATACGAGCAGGAAGCTTTCTAAACCTCACTCTCCCCTGGGAGTTGAATTCAGATAAGCTATGGCCTTGTTACCCAAACATCCGGCCTGGCATCTTCTTCCCTGGTTCTGGACTTGCCATTTTAAACAACTCAGGTAAGAAAGCCTGCTTTTATATCCATACACACAACTTTTATTAAAGGGAATATATATAAACAATCTTCACTTGAAATTATTTTAATATTTTATGTTGCAGTTTTCTCTGCTGATGAAGAACATGGGATGAAGATAGAACTCTGGGGCAATTTCACTCGTATGGATGGAACTATCTTAAGCATGAGATCTCCTGCAAAAGAATTGTTATTCACTTTGGTGGCAAATAATGAAACAGAGGTAGAGATAACCTGAGTGAATTATCTGTATTGTGACAACTCTGCTGAAAACCTTCTTTTGACTTTGCAGGAAATATCACTCAACTTGAAAGGAGAAGGAATCAGCATGGAAACTAATGTTAGCCACCTGACAATAACCTTACAGAAAGATTCCATGAATGTTTTAGAACATGAAAATGACTTGACATCTACTAAGTCCATTCCCATAAGAAATGCTGATCATTTAATCACATGGAAGGATGCAACTGTCGCCGTTGGTGGCCTCTTAGGTGATTTTAATTTTAATACCAACTACAAAAGGTCTCTTTGCATCATACAGCTAGAAAACAACCCATCTAGCTTCTTTAAGAACAGTTCATGTTCCTGGTACCGTAGATCTGCAGCTTTGATTAGAGCCTCTAGCAAGACAGCAATGGTTTATCTACTGTAGTGAACTCTGATTTTCTGTAACAAGATTACAACCGTTGGCTTTTTTTGCATCAAAAGAGACATGGCACCAGCAAGACGCTTTTGTGGCTTTGATACATTTTCTTAAATTGTTGGCCAAAAAGATCATGCTTCCCAGGACAACTGCAGTTGTTGATGTAATCTAAATCCTTGATTCTGCGACAGTGTGCATTACTTCTGTTGCGGGAGAAAAAACAGATTAGGCAACTGTGTAGCTGTTGTTCAATTCTAGGGGCTCCACCCACTCAAACCTTAAATGGTGAATGTTTGTGGGCTGGTGCTCGGGGAGAGGTCCATTGGTCGATTGACTTGTCTCATACGATTACAAGCTTTCTCCAGTCACTTTAAGATAAAAGGTAGGGTAGAAAACATTATAGGAGTTTGGTGGTCTGAGATGGATTTGACTGGTCTGGCATCCTTAAATGTGCCATTGACTGTTGGCTCCATCAGTGGACCTTTGGCCCATGGTTTATCATCTTTCGTTTTACAGAGTCCCAAGTATATAGGACTCATATGAGACATAAAGGCCCACCTATTGAAACCTTTCTTCTAGCTATATTAAAGATGATCAGTGAATTCAAAAGCTGGGCGTTGCTTATTTAAAAGTCTGGTGGCTCAGGAATATCTTTGTTGGTTGATACAGCCTTCAGGTAAAATTATTTGAGTGTCAATCACAATCTCTTGATTCTACTCTTGATAACCTTCTTCATAGTGCTCCTTTACCGTGGTGCTAAACTAGCTTGAGCTACCTTAGCGTTCAAGAGACCATACACAGCAAATAAACACTTCTACATTTCCTAAATAGGCAGTAAAGCCTTACACATTTGTAATTCCCTATCACAATTACCTCATTGGTGCAACAAAAGTAATGTAGTTGTATAGGTTTCCGCCACTATTTCTTAAAGCATTCTTGTCCTGTCGGCTTTGAAAACACTCTCGTCTGCTAAATGGATAGTGGAATTTGGAAGTGGTGGGGCACAGTCGAGTAAACATTATCTTAGCATGCAGAGCTCAGAGCAATCGGGACTAACTGTACTACCAGCCTGGTGCAAGTTTATTCCATCAAGTGCCTGCTTTAATTGCTATAGTAGTATGTTTTTAGTGTTAGGTGAATTCTCCCAGAATACCACAGTTGTGTGTGGAAGACCAAATGGCTTTATTGCTAAAGAATGGAACAGGTACACTACAACTCACCTTTCAATAATCCTTCTTCACCCAATTTCAATGTTCATGATGAACCTCTGGAGTTGTTTTTTTTCATAATAAGCAGTGAAAGATCCTGGTGATCAGAATCTGCTGTTGGTTCTGTGCACACACTTACGGACCAGAGGAGACAAATCCTTCCAGGCTGTTGCTTCTAAGTTTTGGAACGATCTTCCTCTCCCTCTGTGTTTGATGGAGTCTACTGACTCCTTCAAGAAACATCTGAAGACACTTTTATTTGTGCAGGCTATTTCTTAATTTATTTGTGGGTGTTTTTTTTTTCTTACTGTGTTGTCTTGGCCTTCTAAAGTTTTTCAATTTTATATATCCTCCACTGTGTATTGTTTAGTTGTCTTAGCGCTTTGTGACCCTCGTTTGCGAGAGGCGCTTAACAAATAAAAATGACTTTTAAAAAAACAAAATTATAATTTTAGATTTTACTCAAAAATAATATAAATGTCAGTTATTAAATGTAAAGCCATTAATATTCTTCTTCTTTTTTTATTTCGCAGGTAAAGGAGATGATAATATTGGCTCCAAATTCTTGACAGGCTGTCTCGAGAAGATTCACATCCAAGGGAAGATATTAGATTTGGATTTAACTGACAAACACAAGTCAATCTCCTCTCACAGTTGTCCTGCATAAACATTAGAATTTCACATTAAGACACGAACATCTTTTTTGTTTTGTTTTAAATGTAACAAAAAAATTTTAGAAGTCGGAGTCATTGATCACAATGTGACGTTGAAAGATACAATTACTTTAGTTTGGTTTAAATAAGCTCTTCTGATTATTAGTATAAGTAGTATTTATCGATGAGGAAACGAGCAGATTCAACGTCTCAGAGACTTGCGTTAGACCAGGATGAATATAATGATGTAAGTGGGGCTCCATCTGTTGGTGGATTTAAGATCAGACTTATTTTAAAATGTAACGTTGGACTATAAACATTAAATCATATAATATACTTTTCTATGTAATTTTTTTTTTTTAAATTATATTAACATCTTATAATTAACATCTATATTCATCAGATTCAGACATATTTTTATGTTATTCTATTATCCGTAGCATAATTATATGAATGATGTTTTAAATGTGTGGGTATCTTAGAATAATATACAAGAATATGAACTTCGACATAATTACAGACATATATTTATTTAATTTAATAAATTATGTCAAAAAAAACAACAACAGCAAAACTTTTTACAGTAATAATAATATTATTAATAATAATAACAATAATAATCTAATCTGTTATCTCAGAGATAGATTTTCACATTATCTGTGTTATTTTCTTGTACCTATTGATGATTTCTTATTATTTTCTATTCATTTTTTGTTTTTGGTTTTCAAGTAAATAACCCATTCAGTAAACAGCATTGAGTTGTTTATGTAAATAATATCGAGAGCGAATCTGACAAAAATCCACACTGTGCAATGTATTATTGTATCAAAATGTAAATAAAAATAATAATTGCAGATTTATAACCAATATTTCACATACTGTTGTTTCACTACGACGTCTCCGTGCGTCGTTGTTATGACGTTGCTGTCGCAAAGCCCGACTGTCGTAAAATTCCGCCTCCCCCTGAAGATGGCGGCCGAGCTGCATCCGCGGAGCGGAAAGCTGATCGGCCTGTCCAACTCAAACCGAACAGCCCGGCGGAACCAGCCTGTCCAGGAATTTAACCATGGCCTGGTGCTAAGTAAAGAGCCGCTGCGGGAGCGAGACGTGTTTACGGTCCGCATTGACAAGAAGGTAAACAGCCCAAGGAACGCCATCGTTGCCTGGTTTCCATAGGGGGTGAGACGGGGATGCGAGGACGGTGGTCGGCCGTGGGCTCTGTTGCTCTCTGCAGTGATGGGCTTCCAGACAAGGGGGTGTGCAGTAGCCTGGCTGGGTCCCTGTTTGTGCTTAAACCTGCCAGGGTTATTGCACCAACAGGCAGTGATTTATAAGCAATAAGTGAGGCTTGTTCAGTGAAATACATTCATTCTGACTTGAGTGCCTGTAGACAGACATGCCAAGAAGCCGCTAGCAAAGCTACATTAGGTAGCTGTCATCCGTACTGTACTGGAGCTTGTTGATGTCACACAGAGGTCCTGGTAGAATTCTTCATGGTGGTTTGTTATGAAGGAGTGACAGACAGCATATGCTGCTGTGTGTTCTGTGCTTGTACTGCTCAGGTACCAGTTTATTCATTTATACAAACACATCCACTTCACAGGTATGGAGTTTTTCGGAATTGTTAAATATACGAAGCAGATGATCTTGTTTTTACCCTATTGCATAGTATAAACCTGAGAACTGTATATTCATTCTAAAAAATATCAATGCAAGCCTGGTTGTACTGGAAAAACTTTTCATGCAAACCCCGAATTTATTTACCGTCTCATTTTATACTAGTAGTAAATTATTTTCTCTCTCAAACTGTATCTAGTCGTGAACAATGTTGAGACATAAAATTCATTGGAGAACAGTTAATGCAAGAGCAGTAGTCTGCTCAATCCAATACGTTTTCTGTGACAAACCTTCCCTTTTTTTCTACTGGACAATTGTCATAGTCACCTGGTAGCAGAAACCCCAAACTGTTGACCACAACCACAAGACAAAGGTCATGAATGATGTTGATTAAAATGGGTTTTTGTAGGCGGTGTCTTGAGTCACAATTACAGATATGGAAAAGAGTCACGCCCTCCCTTGATCTTGCATTCTTAATCTTCTGATACAAAAGGTACTCTGTATTTAATAAAATTGATGGAGCACTATTTCGCCTGAAATGCAAATGAATATTAACAAGAACAATATCTGCACTCCATATTTGCATTGGTGTGATGATGGATATTAATGATATTACAAATGCTTTAGCCATTCAAGAAATAATAAAATAAATGAAATGCTACTGTGTAGCATTATTTTTGCACAAAGATTGCTTTCGATTTTGTGATGAAACGAAAATGATCTTTTTCAAAAATCTTTATTGGTGTTAATAAAGTGAAATAAAGTCCAGTCCAAATTACCCTTGTTTATGCAAACAAATTCACAGGCTCATAATGCTATTACAAACACTGCAAGATGGATTTATTAAACAGTTAAACATCGTGGGATGTTTTATAGGCCCAGATTTAATACATTACAATAAATGAGTAAAATACTAATGACCTTGTTTCTTTACCATATTCTCAGATGCATGTTACATTTAAGGTGATCTGTTCTGTATGTGTTCTATTGATATTTCAAAACTTGAAATCCCTAAGATTGGAGGTTTATTATTGAGATTTCAGGATTTTAAATGTATTTATTTAGAATCAATGAAAAAAAAGTCTGTTTTTTACGCTCTTTAAATGGTAAAACCTGGAAGTATTAAAAAATAGAAAAATGTCATTCAACAGTCGACTTGTAATGAAATTATCAGGATAAATCGGAAAATAAGGATTTTTTTTCTTTTCCCCCTATATTGCCCAGCCCTACATGTTGTTGTTATTATGTTTACACATGCTGAATTAGTCAATGAAAAATAGTCTGAATATTCATTGTATTTGATGGTAATGAATATTAAACAAAAAGCAGACAACAAAATAATGACATGATGACCATTTTAACATCCATCGACACACTGTCTCACCCTTTTCCTGAAGCTATTAGAGGGAAGGCAATTAATAATTCATAATTTTAGTAGAACTCATCCATGGATTCCCTGTTACACAGTAAACAAGACTGCAGGATACATACCCACAGGCTGCCATTACATAAGATGAAGCGAAGAAGAAGTCTAAGATGTCTTAGCTTACAGTGACCTGGTCACTGGTCAAGGGTAATTTACAGTTTAACCTAGATGCTTGTGCTGCCATAACACCCTACCTTACCTAGCACCTGCAGTTATGTTTAGGACATAAAGATGGATTTAAAATTCTTCTCCAATATAGAGGTTGTGCTTTTCTCCTAGTTACCTTCATTCCATCTGTACCTCCATGTATGAAACCATATGTTGCATGTTTTTTAACAGTTTAAAGATCTCTCTCAACTCTATAAGAAATGAATCAACAAACTAATAAGCCCATAGAAATCATAAAAAAATGTGCATGTATATTTTAGCCAAGTAGTAGTATACGACGTGCACCTACACTATTGTAGTTGGTGCTGAATAGGAAAATTAAAAAGTTGGTTTAAATCAAATAGCTTTGGCTTAGTTTGTCCTTTTAGTTGAGCCATTTAGTGTGCCTTTTGTACATTAGCTATCTACAATATCACAATGTATATTCAATATTGTTATATTATAAAAACTGAACCTGTGAGGGGCTATTGAATAAGATTTTTTTCCAATGAATAAAATATAATTCTTTTGATTCTACCTTTGCACCTAAAACACATGTGATGAATGATTGTTCTTATTACATGTTAACACGGAATGCACATCATTTTATTTGGTACAGATTTCTTTCAGACCTTTTGACCTTCACAGAATTATAATTATGAATTATGAATGATAAAAAGTTAATGGAGAAGTAAACCTCATATTGGGTCATATTAGTCATAACTATTTTGATACTTGTTTACATGATCTAAATTGACACAGACATTCTATAAGTGGAATTTACTTTAAACCCCAATATCATATATGAAAAACAACAATTACAAATAAAGCACTTAATCAAATATAACATTGGCTATTGTTGCCTACTACTGGATAGATTTACTATTTTGACAACATGCCTTCTATACTTATGTAATTTGCAACATTATCTGCAGCTGCTATTTTTCCTGCCTGTGTTCACAGTCGTGTCTGTTTCATTTTCAGTCAAGCTACAACTGTCTTCACCAGACTAACTAAAAATAGCAGAACAGATCGTACAGCCAAGCCCACTTTGTTGTTGCTCCACATCTACCTGCAGTTTAAAGCTCAGTTCTTCACTCATTCCCAGCATGGATTGTTCTGGCCAGCAAAACATCACCAATGTTGTGGATTTTCTTCTCCAGCACTGCTGTTCGTTACTCAGGATTTGTCAGAGGTTATTTGGGACATTTCATGTGAAACATGCTTGCCCGCAGGTAAACTCCTGGAGCGGTTCTATTGAGATTGGCCTGACAGCGCTGGACCCGGCTGCCCTGGACTTCCCCAGCAGCGCAACGGGCCTCAAGGGTGGTTCTTGGATTGTATCCGGGTGCTCGGTGCTACGAGATGGCCGTTCGGTGTTGGAGGAGTACGGCCGGGACCTTGATCAGCTTGCAGAAGGGGATCGAGTGGGCATCCAGCGCAGCTCCCTCGGCGAGCTCCATCTTTGGGTGAATGGCCAGGACTGTGGGGCTGCGGCGAGCGGCTTACCGCCCAAACTTTGGGCAGTGGTAGACCTCTACGGCAAGTGCACTCAAGTGACTGTGGTGAGCTGCGAGCCGCCACCTGCATGTGCCGAGAGAGAAACAATCGAACGGGATCAGGAGCAAGATGAGGACGAGGAGGAAGAGGTTGTCGTGTGTGGGGTACGAGAGGATGCAGGAATAACGGCACGGAATGTGGCAACAATGAATGGCGTACTGGGAAATGAAGGTAAGCATTTTTTTCAACACTCTCTTCACACCTGAAATATAATGAGCAATATATTTACATTTTTTAAATGTACTACCCAACGGTTAATAATATTATATCAAGGTTTAAGTCATTTTTCATCAAAATAGTGTATAATTCATGGGTATCACTCTTTTAAGGGGCAAAAAAAAACCAACCACAATATATTAAAAGTTATTCACTACTGTGTTGTTCTCAGTATTACCTTGACCTTTAAAGTATATATTTTATTGAGTATTGTTTTGATTGTTTAAGCGAAGTCGTAACTTGAAACTGTTTAAACCCAAATGTGTCCAAACATCAGCTTTCAAAGCGGCTGGAGACGACTGTATCCTCTTGTCCTCAGTTATCACCGGGATCTTGTTGGATTTCATTGTTCATTGTGTGGAGGACATAATGACTTCTGCCATCTAGGTTTGATTTGCAACACAAAAATGTTTGAACTACATGATTATTGGCATATAATTGTATAAATAAACCATCAAATGATTTTATACACAATATTTATTGATATATAAACAATGCAAGAATAATGATTGTTAAGAAAATAAGATTTGAATGTGAGATATGAAAAAAAGATTTGTAGAACGCTGGTTAATATTGATACCGTTTTATGAAAAAAAAGATTGTGATATATTTGTATCAGTATTTTCTTACACCCAGTGGGAAGGCATGCACAGGAAACTTTAATTGGCTTCTGCTGATCCTTACAATCTCACCTTGGCTCAGCAAATAAATGCTATTTTTGCTATTAATGCATTCATCAAAAGATACTATTCTGCATGTTCTGTTTATAACATTCAAGATATAATGTTAGGCCCATCAAAAGGCTGATTCTAATGCATAAAATGAAGATTTTCAGAAAGAAAATCACGTTGGTGTTTCAGAAAATTATTAAATGTTGCATTTCTCTATGGTGTTCTGTTTTTCACCAGCCACCTTTTATTCTTTCCCCAACAGTGCCTGAACTAACCTGCTGTCACAACAGACCAGAGAAGTTTCCCAACAATCTGGAGCCTGACACGGGTAAGAGAGGCGATTTTGGCCGTAAGTGATCTACCCTGGTACTGACACCAATTTGTCTCTTCTGTCTTCCCCCAGTTCTAACAGAGCATCAGCTCTATGATGTTTTCAATAATGCAATAATATCTTTTTACCGAGCGGAAGACGAAGGTGGTGGGGAGGATGGATCAGGAGCAGGTGGTGGAAGCAACGTTGGAGCAGGAAGTGACTCTTCCAGGACTGACAGAGGCAGCAGTGGCAGTGGAGGAGTTGCTGTTAATGGTGACTCTAGCACCTCAGGGGGAGGAGGTGGTGGTGGATCTGGTGGACGAGAAGCTGATAATGCTAACAACAGTCCTGCTGGCAATGGAGGGGTGGGCTCCGGGACTTCATCAAGTGCAATGATGACCACCAACGACGCACTGCTATTCCACGAAAAATGTGGCACATTGATCAAACTGAGCAACAACAACAAGACGGCAGAGCGAAGGAGACCTTTGGACGAGTTCAACAACGGCGTGGTCATGACCAACCGGCCGCTTCGGCACAACGAGATGTTTGAGGTAACTGGACTGCATTGTTAATGTTCTGATGTCAAAATAACAATTTCTTTGAAAATCTTTTTTTCTCTAGATTCGCATTGACAAGCTGGTGGACAAGTGGTCGGGTTCAATCGAGATCGGTGTGACGACGCACATCCCCAACAACCTGGACTATCCTGCAACCATGACCAATCTGCGCTCGGGTAGATGCACTCTACTGAGTAGAGTCTACTCGGTTTCAAGCCACTAAGTCATAAAAAAGCTTGTGTGATAAACACATCATCCCATGAAGACTGACATTGACTCATTTCTTTTTTTCCAGGTACAATCATGATGAGTGGCTGTGGAATACTGACTAATGGGAAGGGAACCAGAAGGGAATACTGCGAGTTTAGCCTGGATGAACTTCAGGTGCATAAAGAAACACAAACATGCTTGAACTGAAACATGTCACATTAAGTAATCCTCATTATGTTTCCTGCGCTTGCTTATGTTATTATTCAGGAGGGCGATCATATAGGTTTAATGCGTAAGGCCAGTGGTGCGCTGCATTTCTACATCAATGGAATTGATCAAGGTAAGCTAAATTTTCTCCACAGATGAGTTTTAATAACACATAGTATATAAATCTCTTCATTACTTTTTTATATAAGACATTTATAAGACATTTTCAATCTGAAATTTCTGAATGTTTTGCAAATAGCCATAATATTTTGAAGGGTGTAAGAAAATATAGATACCCTTAAATATTGAAATATTTATATCTTGTCAACATGTCAATATTCAACAGAACTGTATTGATTTATTAAAAACATTTATTTTTTGGCTTTCAAGTCATACAGTACTTTATTTCTATCATAGTTATGTAATGGTCTAGATATCAATAAAATGGGTAATAGATAAAATAATTATATATTTATTTACAATAAACATGCAAATACTACTTTCTTTGTTGCAAAAAACAAACAACTTTAAATGAAAGCAGTCATTTAGGGCTGAATGATAAATGGCATTTGCGATAAAATCGTGATATTCAAAAATGCGATTATTAAAACACAGAGGTTGCAATTTTATTTAATGGTCATTTAATTTTCAAGCCTTCAAAATGTCTTGCTAGAGGCGCTAAGCGCAGCAAGTTGAGACGCTTTAACCCGTTGAACAGTGAGTCTAGAGAAGCTAAAGAGCAGCAGTAAGAAACAAACTACAGCGTTTTCAACAACTTAAGAAAGAAATATGCAGTAAGAAGATTGACTGACGAGTGTTTTCACTTTTCTTTACTCTGTACTGAAGTTTGTATGATTTATTATTGGCTCATAAATATAAATGTTAACATCACACTTTTAGCACATTTTACAGAGTGTAACTAGAGTAACTAAATAAACCTTTTCGCTTTATTTCAAGGTTTGCTTAATTTGCTTTTATCATAAAAATTACTTAATAACTTTATCTTGAGAATCAAAGGGAAATACATGTAAAGTTAATCATTTATTGTATTAGATTAAAAAAATGCGTAAAAAAGAGGACATATTCATAAATATTCGCAATCGCAATATTTCGGAAATAATCGCAATTATATTTTCAATAATCGTTCAGTCTGTAACCTCAGCTTTTATTGTTATCGGAAGTCACTTTAACATCCTTCTATCCAACAGGCCACATAAAACTAATTGGTGGTCCATTTTTGGAGCCAAGAGTTTGTTTGCTTTGTTTGTTAGATAAAAGATACAAAGTATATTAGAACATAAAATGGGAAATCAATAGTGGAAAAGTTTGAAAAACTGCAAAAAGATGCCTCATCAATGTTTCTTCCTGCTCATTTAGGAGTGGCAGCAGCCCAGACCCCTTCTGTGGTTTACGGTGTTGTCGATCTCTATGGCATGGCGGTCAAAGTCACCATCGTCCACAATCACAACCACAGCGATCGCCTCAGACGCAATAACGCCATCATGAGAGCTATGTCGCCTGATGTCGGCCGCCCCCGTCCGTCCCTCTCTCTGACGCCAGATTCTGACGGGCCTGACCGACTCCTCTTCCACTCCAACTGTGGACAGAAGGCGGCCATTATCAGCGAGGGCAGGACAGCACTGCGACCACAGTGAGAAAACTATTGGTTGATCTGTGTATAAGTCAAGACTTTCTAGAATTATCGATATGTAGTAGCACTATGATGGGCTTGTTTTAAATAACGTTTTTTTGACTCCAGTGCCACTGATGATTTCAATCACGGTGTGGTGCTGAGCAGCAGGCCGCTGCGCTCCAACGAGGTGTTCCAAGTTCGCATTGACAAGATGGTCGACAAATGGGCCGGTTCCATTGAGATCGGAGTCACAACGCACAACCCAGCCTACCTGCAGCTGCCCTCCACCATGACCAACCTACGCTCAGGTGAAATATTAAGACAATTACAAACTTGTATCAGACTATCTTCATCTTTTTATCATTAATGGTTTATTGGACGAAACGTTCACAGGGACGTGGATGATGACTGGCAATGGTGTCATGCATAATGGAACCACTATTCTGGATGAATATGGTCACAATCTGGATCGACTTAAGGTGAGATGACATTACTTCATCATAGTTCTTTACTTCTTTTCATACTTCTGTAATAATTAGTTAAATTTTCGAAGAGTTATGTCCCAGTGTTGCTTGTCCTTACTTTGGGCACTCCGGTTTCCTCCCACAGTCCAAAAACATACAGAGGTTGATTGGAAAACTGGGGAAATTTTCAGTATGAGTGTGTGTGTGAATGGATGTGTGTCTTTGTGTGTCCTCTGACAGACAGGTATCCTGTCCAGGGTGTCCCCCGCCTCCTGCAAGATGAAACTAGTTTCCAAACCATTATGTTGACAACCCCAAACAATTTCTTAAAAGCATCTATTAACCATTTTGTAATTTAATATATTAAGTTACACATGGTGTTTTTTCATATTTCAGAAATAATCCAACTGTCCCAATGGTTGGAATGGTGCTAATAGATCTGTTAAAGGGGTTAAAAAAACACTTTATTTATTAAGGATGAACATTTAATATGATTCGGGGAAATACTGATCCAGCCAGATTGTCTGGAGGATGTCTAGTCTGCGGCCAGACAACCTTTCTACTATCATTTACTGTTGAACGTGAGGCAAAATGATGAAAGATGTTGTAAATCATTTAGCACTTGTGTATTGAAATAGCAACAGCTAAAAGTTGTACTCCTAGTTTAATTCCTACAGCATTTGCTTTGTGTAGATATTCTTCAGTCTAGTTGTTGTTAAATCTTCTGTTTCTCAAAGATCCACGGATTAGTAAAACTACAGTATAAACGTCTTATTGCTTGTTATTCTTTAAACTTCTGATACAAACAAGCTTAAAAATAAACTCTTTTTTTTTCCGTATCAATTCCTCTTGTTGAAGCTTTAATACAAGATGGCCATTACGGACGAGCATCACAGACGCATTGCTTTTTTGTCTATAACTCTAAAAAGGAACAGATTACTCATAATCTCAACCCTAGTCAATATGAGGGTGAGAAGAAAGTGAGTGAGATTTGAATGCTCACTTTAAAATGATGTAATATCAAAGTAGAGAGATATCTCCCTGCCAATGCAAGAAAAGCCATTTAAACACTGAGACGGTTTTAATCTCTGGTCATGATGGTGCTCAGGAGCAGATCATGTGATTGAATATTGACCTTCATGTCTTGATGTTGTCTCTCCAGGCCGGCGATACGGTGGGTGTTGTACGGAAGGAGGACGGCAGTCTCCATTTCTTTGTCAACGGTGTGGCTCAGGGTCCAGCAGCTTGGAATGTTCCCACAAATGTGTATGCAGTGGTCGACCTCTACGGTCAGGCTGCCCAGGCCACTATCATGGATGACATGGGTGAGAAGGAAACATGCACAGATGCTACTACAATAATGAGATGCTGATTCAGTTCTACCTTTCCAGTGGACCTCCCTCCTCTACCAGAAGATGGCTCAGATGGCCCCAATGCCATGTCCCCCGGGAGCCCCTGTTCTCTAGGAGGAGCAATCACATCCACAGACCTGCGCTTTCACCAACTACACGGCACCAACGCTGTCATCACCAACGGGGGGCGCACCGCCTTGCGTCAAAACTGTCGTAGCGAATTCAACGATGCTATTGTAATCTCCAACAGGTGCTTAAAAGAATAGAGTAGACCTTCATTAGAAGCAGTGTCAGAGTTGTATAAAAGTTTACTAAACTTTAAATTATTTTATTGACGTGTGTTTTTTTTAATACAACTTTGTATTACATTATCTAAATGATTGAGATTTATATTGAAATGTGGATTTATTTTTAACAATTTAATAAAATAAAAAAAATTAAAACTTAAACGTTGGCACTATAACACCATGATTTTGAATTTTTATTTAGAAGACTATGAATTAAAAATATTTTAAAGTATTTTAAAATTATAGCTTAAATAAAAACATTTCAGTTCAATAAAATGTTTTAATATTTGAAATATTAAATTCAACCATTTATTATTCCGATGGCTCTGATATACTTCCATAAAGTAGAGGCTCAGGCTATCATTGACCTGCTTTTTGTGTCACTGTTTGTTGTGCAGGTGCCTTCGAGATGGAGAGTTATTTGAAATTATTATTCAGAAGATGGTGGACCGCTGGTCGGGTTCAATAGAAGCAGGTTTGTGTGTCTTCTGTGATGAATTTAATTTTTCATTGCAATCCATAAAGGAATTTCTTTATTTTGGTACAGGAGTGACGGTAATCAGGCCGGAGGAGCTGGAGTTCCCCAACACAATGACTGACATCGACTACGACACTTGGATGCTCAGGTTTGAAGCTTATTTTGAGCATGAGATGTTTTTTTTAATATATATATATACTGTATATAATTGGCCTGATTGTGTATTTTATTTTCAGTGGCACAGCAATCATGCAGGACGGTAACACAATGCGCAACAACTACGGCTGTGACCTGGACTCCCTCACTACAGGCTCACGGATTGGCATGATGCGCTCAGCAAGTGGTGACCTCCATTACTATATCAATGGAGCGGATCAAGGTGTGGCCTGCTCTGGTCTACCTTCAGGTACAGTCCATTTTCTACTAAGCAGTTTCATTTTTTTTTCGGGAATAAAAAATGAGTTCATCAGAATTATAAAGGATTATATAGATGGTGAGTTAGAAGTGCTTCTCAACAGCATCATGCCTGGTTTTTGGAGCAGTCATGAGTCCATTATGAAGAGGTAATTTATTTGTTAGGGGTTGTCTAAGTAGTTTTGTGGACCAACTTATAGAACTCCTGTTTTGTCTGAGTTTAATAAAGGATGTTTGGGTCATCCTGGACTTTATATCTGTAATAAAGGATTGTATTTGTGTTAGCTGATTAAGTTTTTGCTGAAGACTGATCTGTTGCTGGGTTTTCTCTGGTGACGGATTATATTGAATCATCACCTAAAATGATATATACGCCATAAAAAGGACATGTCCTTTAACTAGGAGAGATTCTGACCACAGTTCTCTTTGATGAAGACTCAACAAATGTAAAATATTTTGCTGTTTTTATAACTTCAAAGCATGTGGAACTTTGGCAACCAGTGAAAAGCTGTGATTGCCAGTGCTGCCTGTTGATTTAATACAATGTGACGATTAATATTCCAATTGCACATACTTGTCTTTCCACAGAGGTGTTTGCAGTAATTGACCTGTATGGTCAGTGTGTTCAGGTGTCAATCACAAGCTCTTCAGGACCCCTGGACAACAGCCTCTGCACCAGCAACATTACAGAGAAGAGCTTCCCCATCCACTCACCAGGTAGATAGATAGATGGATAGACGGACAGACGGACAGACAGCTGGCGCATCAGACGGTTAAACAAACCTTGTGAAGGGAACCTTCGTTTTTGTTTATTTATAACCTTTTTAATATGTTTTAATGCTAAAAGTCATGTGGGGGAATTTAATTGTCAAACAAAGGGGCCCTTGGCCTCCTTTTCCATGAACTTAATTTATACATTATTTTGATGGCAAAATAGAGGCACACAATAAAATAAATCTTTACATTAAAGATTCATCTCAACATACTGTAACACTGAGTCAGCACGTTCTTAGGTCAAGTGTATGTTTTTTTTTTTTTTTAAACTAGCAAATGAGTTACACAAACAATACAAGTGACATACTTACCGTATATGACTTTGTTTGTTAAAAAAAACAAAAAACCTTTCAAACAGTTATAATAAATAAAACAGAACTTACTTCTTCTTTTTTTTTCTTTCCGTTTTACCCTTTACCAGGCCCTTACCCGGTGGTTGGAGACCACTGGTCAAACAGAACTACAACACATTAAGAATAGGAATATATTCATAATCCAGGATAATAATCTGCTATATTTTTCCACATGTTTTAAGTACTTCTACTTCTACTAGCATGCTGTTTGAATATATGTTTTTAAAGGAACGGCCTCCAGGAGGTGCTCTAGCAGGAAGGAAAGGGGATGATAATGTTTATTTATTTTAGTTTTTATTTATTTCAATGTTTCCGTTAAGATGGGAAACACAAAGACAAATAAATATGATGCAGCTTATAAATAAAATCTGTTTGTTTAAGAAGGGGATGGAGATGTAAACTCGGCATCCATGGTGAGAAAAACTTACTGACATCAATTATTTAATTAAAAATGTAAATTGATCTTTCTGCATGAATGTATCATTTCACAACATTACACCACCCGAAACAAATGTTCAAATTCTCTTTATTTGTTTTGCGTCTCAAAAGCTTTCTTTAATGTTTTCCAAGTGGGAGCATTAAAGTGACTTTGTTTTTCTTGAATAAAACAACATTTAAAACATGTAAAAAATTAGTGTTTTTGAAGAATATAACCTTTAGTTTTATGCACCACATATTACATCGAATTATAATGTCTATAGGTTTTTTATTTTTGTCTGCCCAGGTCTTGAACCGACCACCAGATTTAAGTTTGTTTTTTTAACAAATGTTTGATGACTTGATACAAATAACTACAGAGAATGCAAGTTCAGCTGCTGAGATTCCAATGCTACCCACCAAGTAGGATTGTCTGGTTAAACACGTTTACCCATAAGGCATCAGTGTTGTTTTGTGTAGTTGCAGGTGTTGCTCATCGACTCCACGGCAAACACGGCAAGAACGTGGTGCTGCTGGGTGAGGGCTGCCAGGCAGTCCGGGTTGGAGGTTATGCTCATGGAATCGTGTTCAGTGCCAAGGAGCTGAAAGTGGATGAGCTGTTTGAAGTGAGTGTTATTTGGACCGGGTGTGTTGTTGTTGTTGTTGTTGTTGTTGTTGTCGCTCTCTGACGTCTCTTGTGCTGCAGGTCAGGATCGATGAGGTGGACGAGCAGTGGTGCGGGTCACTGCACATAGGTCTGAGCACGTTAGCGCCCACCGAGCTGCCGGCCTGCCCTCTATCCGGTCTCTCCCCCACACTCACGCAGATCCGCACCAAGGTCACATGGCTGCTGTGTGGCTCTGAGGTCAGGAGAAATGGTGTGTTGCAGCGGCAGAACTACGGCTGCTCACTGGATCGACTAACGGTGAGATTCAACGACCATCAGTCCGTGGAAGGTTAAATGCTTAGTCAGCAATATTTGATGACAGGTTCTTTAACTGTACCGAGTCCCCAAGTTTGTATTCGGTATTTCGATGTGAAATGTAAGACTAGGATGACCTCCAAATAATGACCTTAAGTGTTTCAGGTGGGAAATCGTGTGGGCGTGAAGAGATGCAGTGATGACACCATGCACATCTTCATTGATGGGGAAGACATGGGAGCTGCTGCTACTGCTGTTGCCAAGGTCCACACACAAACACCAAGGCGCACACATGTACACATTTGTATACAGACGCATGCTATGGCACCGAGTACCACACTGAAGCACCTCTTATTACACAGAGAGAGAGAAAGGCATACAAATGCACACAGGGACACACACAGAAACAAATACACCCAAGCAGACACGTATACTCACACAAGAACACATCATGAGACACACACACACGTGTCTGTTCACTTCAGTCTAACGTCTCTTGTCTCACCTGCAGAATGTCTTCGCTGTGCTGGACCTGTATGGTCGGGTCACAGGCGTGTCCATCGTCAGCTCGTCTCTCAGCGAGGACGTTGAGAGTGTCAAGGCTCCATCTCTGTCGTCAGAAAGCTGCAGTGAAGGCGAGGAGGACAACACGCCCCTCAAAGAGCAGGCAGAGAGTGAACCTTGTGAGTCGGTGCCCGTTGCCATGTCATTCCTGGAAAACCACGGCAAGAACATCCAGCTGTCCAACCAGAATCTGACCGCGTCCCGCGTGTCCAGTTACAACCAGGGCCTGCTGGTCACCGCTCACCCGCTCACACAGCAGCAACTCTTCCAAGTATGACATTTAATTCTTACTCCTGTGTTTCAACCTGTGAGTTAAAAAATACTTTGTTGTGTTCTTAGTTCCAGATCGACCGTTTGAATCCATCCTGGACCTCATCACTGTCTCTTGGTGTGATCGGTCACTCTCCAGACCGCCTCAACTTCCCGTCCACCGCCTGCTGCCTCAAGCGCTCGGCCTGGCTGCTGCAGAGAGACTCCATCTTCCACAACTCTCTGAAGGTGACACCAGCTGCCCCTGTGGACGTCTGTCAGCGTCGTCTTCATCATTGTTTTGTTGTCTAACTCCTTTTATCGCCCTCAGATATGCGAGAATTATGGTCCCAACCTGGACACTTGTCCAGAGGGGACGGTGTTGGGTTTGCTGGTGGACGCCAACAGTTGTCTGCATCTCTATGTGAATGGGATGGACCAGGGCGTGGCGGCGCAGGACATTCCCTCTCCCTGCTACCCGTTCATCGACCTGTATGGACAGTGTGAGCAGGTCAGAGCGCATCACATCAAGTTCTTTCTTCTAAGATGAGCTGATGTTTGCTGCTGTCGCTGCAGGTCACCATAGTAACCAACAACGTGCCGGCGGTCGGAGGAGAGGCGGGCGAGGCTCGCTGTCAGGGCGACATGGAGAAAGCGGACATGGTTGATGGTGAGAGCAGTTTATGGAAGTATATCAGTGTCACCAGAATTAAATTAACATTTCAAATGTTGAAACTTTTTTTTATTGAAATGTTGTCAGGGTTAGCATTATCATTGAATAATATATTGAATTCACTCATTTGTACAATAGTTTAACTTCTTAATTAATTGTTCAAAAATAATAAGTCTTAATTTCATATTTTCAATACATAGTCTTTTAAATGCGATATAATAATAATAATAAAAATTATAATAGTGCCATCAGACAATATCAAAACAGACGTTACATTAATTTAGTTAAATTAAATGACTACGAAAAAAAACAAAAGATAAAACTTTGATAAAAAAATGTTTAAACGTTTTAACATATTTTTTTTGGGCAAATTTTAGTTTGATTTAAAATATTAAATACAGAATACAAGAAAACAAAAAACAAAAAACAAAAAACAAAAAACCTAAAGTTTCTATTAAGAAACATTTGAAATGTTAAATTCATGCTTCAATGTTCTGATGGCACTGATATACTTACACAGTAGTTGGTCTTGTGTGGTCATGCGGGGTTGACTTGTCTTTGGTGCAGGGATCAAAGAGAGCGTGTGCTGGACACCCCCGCCTGAGGTCAACCCCAACAAGTCCTGTGAGTACCAGGCTCTGTGTCTGCGCTTCAAGGAGCTCCTGACGCTGCCAGACGGCTACTTCAGCGAAGATGCCAAGTACAACCTGTGCTACTGCGAGTCCTGTCACAAGCTGCGGGGGGACGAGACGTACTACAAGAGAGGGGAGCCCCCCCGGGACTACGCCCTGCCCTTTGGCTGGTGCCGCTTCGCCCTCAGGTGACGCCCCAGGATGACGTGGGCTTCTCTGTGATCCATGCTAACCAGCACTTTTGACTCTCCCCCAGGATGAAGTCTCACTGTGACGTGTCTAACGCTCTGAAGAAGTGGCACATCGCCTACCATGGCACCAGTGTAGGAGCTCTGCGCCGCACCCTGGACCACAGCCAGCTGCTGCCTGGTACATCTTCAACACCCACAGCCTTCAACTTGCTGTTGCCATGTGGTCAGCTCACTTTGTTCTCCCTGTAGGAGCCTCGTCCATCTTTTCTGTGTCTCCTGTGAAGACCGAGGGTCCCAATGGCTACAGTGACCCAGAGGAGAACAGCTCCCCGGGAAGAGAGGTCCCTAGAGTACGTCTTTCTCCGACCATGCGCTACTCTGGCCTTGAGATATTTGCTCCCAAAGTGCAGTAAGTAAAAATTAATTCAATTCAATTCAATTCAATTTTATTTAAAGTGTCTTATCATAACAAAGTTATCTCAAGACACTATACAGTTGAAATAAGACTACAGTTGATTAAGGAAAAATAGATCCCAGCAATTCAACAAAGAGCAAGAAACAAAACACTGTACAGTGAGCTGTACAGTGAGCAATGGCGAGGCACATACCTAGCACAGCAGATCCAGACACAGGGGCCCAAGCCGCGGCAGGAACCGGCAGGCGAGATAACCACCAGAGCCGACCCCAAACACCAGCGAGAAGGCGGACCACCACCGGGGGCGCGAGAGGGCGAGCACAGGCGAGGACGACCGAGGAAGCAGAGAGGGGGAGGCACCAGGCGCAGGCACCGGGGCAGAGGGGCAGCCAGAAGAACCAGTCAGGGGATAGGGCCCCGGGGCCAGGCCGGGCGACGGAGGACCCCCAGACCGTCAGGCCGCCACCAAGTCCATAGCAGGGGACCGAGTCAAGGAGATGGGGATCTACCACAGCAGCGGCGGCGGAACCCCCCCCAATACCCTGCGGACACGGCCAGTAGCCGGGTTGAGTGCCACCGCATGAGCCCGGGGGAGCAATGGCCAGGCACCGGCCCAGGTCCCCCAGGTCACAGGGGGGCCACGGTTGTGCGGGCAGGGCGGGGGCAATGGGGCTGCAGCCGTCCGGGAACGGCCCCCAATCCTTGAACCGTAGACCGTCCCCAACAGCCGCAGCCCACCTCCCCATGAGGGAAGTTTGTGGGGCCAGCAGTATTCCATGGGCAGTCCACGGTCTCTAAGGTGCCGAGGCCCCGCCCATCACACGTACTGACCCCCAGCCACCGCCCCCACCCACCATGCAGCACCCAGGGGGACAGCAGCACTTGCATGGGCGGTACATGGTCACTACGGTAACATGGGTCCGCCCAATGCCTCCGCCGTCCCCCCAATGCGGCCCCGCCCAGTGTGGCCCCCCCCACCCGGGAAGCCCCCGAAAGACCGACCAGCCAACCCCCAGGACCAAGGGCGACAAGGGGCACCCACAGGCCCCACCCGCCGGACCCCCACACCCGAACCAGCCAAGCCAGAACGGCCCCGGCGAGAAAAGAAGGATATACAGAGCTCGGTGTCTAAAACTAAAACTAAAACTCCTCCAGCATTCTCAGCCTATAGCAGCTAAGATAAACAGTTTTGTTAGTTATGACAGCTAGAGATAAACAGTCAAGTTAATTATAGGCTTTATCGAAAAGTAAGGTTTTAAGATTATTTTTAAACATAGAGAGGGTGTCTGCCCTCCGGACTGAAGCCGGCAGTTTGTTCCACAGTAGAGGGGCTTGAAAACTGAAGGCCCTGGCTCCGAATCTACATTTAGAGATTTGTGGTATAACTAATAGATCAGAGTTTAGGGATCGTAAGGTCCTTGAGGGTTGGTAAGTTTGGATTAAATCTTTAATGTATGTTGGTGCTAGACCATGTAAGGCTTTATAGGTTAGGAGAAGGATTTTAAATTGTATTCTAAATTCTACAGGAAGCCAATGTAGGGAAGACAGCACAGGGGAAATGTGTTCGCGCCTCTTAGTCTTAGTCAGGACACGAGCTGCAGTGTTCTGAATGAGCTGAAGAGTTCTGAGAGACATTTTAGAACATCCTGACAGAAGAGAGTTACAATAGTCCAGCCTGGAGGTAACAAAAGCATGGATGAGCTTCTCAGCAGCATCTAAAGGAAGGAAATGCCTAATTTTTGAAATGTTACGAAGGTGGAAGTAAGCAGTCCGTGAGATTTGTTTTATGTGTGAGTTAAATGATAAGTCCTCGTCAAAGCATACACCCAGATTCTTTACAGTGGTGCTAGTAGCAGGAGCAAGTCCATTTTGTAAAGCTAGATCATTAGTTAATAATTGTCTGAGATGTTGCGGACCAACTAGTAAAACCTCAGTCTTTTCCGAGTTCAGTAGGAGGAAGTTTTTGGTCATCCATGACTTGATATCTGTGATACAGGACTGTAATTGTGTTAGCTGAATTCTTTCATCTGGCTTCATGGACAAGTAGAGTTGGGTGTCATCAGCATAACAGTGAAAATGTATAGAGTGTCTTCTAATCAAGTCCCCTAGTGGGAGCATATAGATTGTGAATAGTATTGGACCAAGAACAGGAAATTAGAACTAAGAAAATTAACAGACACTTAAGGTTGTAAAATATTAATACAATTCAATTTCGCAAAGTAATTTTTTCATGATGCCATCTAATATCAATTTAAATTATTTTGGCTTTAAATCATATTTCTTTCTTTTATCACAGTTCCTTTATGGTTTATATTTTAAGAGTTTATTTAAAAAATATATATAGATTGGCAGCGTTGTCCTTCGCAGCTAAAGGAGCAATGATACCCGGCATAATCCTGTCAATGACTGAGGACAAGAGGATGCGGCTGACTCCAGCAGCTTCTAAAGCCAATGTTTGGTTGAGCTCATAGGACTAGATAGTGCACTGCCTTAGATTAATCGGCACTTGGTATTGAGTGGGTTGATCGGGGGTAGGTGGGGGTAAATGCTTCATTGGGGTCTTCAGGTGGGCACCCCCTTTCATTGGTGTCTCGTTGATAAGCCCATTACACCTCCGGAGGGACCAACGGCGACATCAGGCGTCCCAGGTCTGCTTTTACCCCTGGATGGTTATTTTGCTGTCCAGTTAGGATCCTTCCTCTTGATCCATAGCCATCTGCTGCTTCGCTAAGCAGCCTCTGACAACGACTTGATGGCCGTCGGAAGGCCTGTCCTCGCACTCCCATTCCTTTGAGAAGCTGAGATGTGGAGGTGGCCATGAAGCCTCGACACCCGACCTCATTGGGAAGCACAAGCTGCTCTGCCTCAGCTGCTATGTCTGCCTGTGCGTTTGCGTTCATGTGCTTCCCCAACGGCTGCCTCCCATGGTACAGTCAGTTCAACAATGAACCTCTGGGAGGTTCACCACAAGACCAGGTCCAGACTGAGACTAGTTGTAATGATCTCAGGCAGAAAGATGAGTGTCTGGCCTAGATCAACCTGCATCCTCCAGTCCTGGGCAGAAGGGTTGGATCCATTTGGAAGAAGTTACGTCTTTTTCAAGAGTCATGTGGTCTTTAAATTCTGCAACACCAGAGTCAAGTACTCGACAGTACTACAAATATATCCTTGTACCTGTATCATGATACATTTTGTATCGCCAGATTCTTCTTGATACACACACTACTTTCAGGCTTTGTCAAACATTTAATTGTGTCTTCGCGTCTTCTGCACAGATTTCGGGACCCTCGCTCACACCGCTTTCATCAGGCCCAGGTGGGCTTCCAAGTCTGCGTGCGGCCCGGCTCCTACAAGGTGGGACCTCAGACTCTGGGCCCGAGCGAGACCCTGGACCCCCGGTTCAGCAACTCTGAGATCGAGTGGATGACTAAAGAGCAGGGCGGGACGCTGCTCTACGGACTGCTAATCCGGGTGGAGTGACCAGAGTAATCTGGAGAGTCCAAAGGCGGCTCCCTGAGGCACTCCTCGTCATTATTGGTTAAAAAAAACAACAACAACAACAAAAACTGAAAACCAAATCCGCCCCCTGCCTTGAGCAATAGACTCCTCTGAAGTCCAGCTGTTTTGGCTGTTGATTGTTGACACTTGAGCGTCCGGTTGAATATCCATGTAGTGGTTTGCTGTCGGAGTGGTGAGTGGAGCAGCTCACGGAAGAACAGACACTGCCTGCACTTTATGTTTCACTCACACGTGGGCCATTTTTAACAATCAGCGTCACATCTTTGAGTCACTGCTATATCCGTTTGTGTCCTCCTTCCATCATCTCTCTTCCTCGACTGACTTTTAATTGGTCGGCACTTATCTGAACTCACGTCCTGCTCCAGTCCTACCTCGGGGACGGCCTGCTGGGCTGTGAGTGCGACCACTTTCTCCATGACCCCACGGAAAAAAAGATGAACAGCTCCTGCAGCGGCTTGTGATTGTGAACTTTCTAAAAACTGGAAATTTGTTTACGGTTTCTTTGAATGTTTGGATTTATTGTCTCCTCACAGTCTCATGTTCACACGGATCTTGATGGATGCTGGAGACGCATTCCAATCCTGTTTAAGATCAAACTAGCAAATCTTGCCGGGGCTAGAAGTTGACCTCCGGTTCAAGAGTTGGATCTGTAGGTGAAAACCAAAGACTGAGTCTGAAAACAAAAGTGCCGCTCGGTTTTGTTTTGGTTTCAAGTCGGTGAACGAACGAGATTCTTTAGTTCCCACAAAAGCACAGTAAAGTTCTGGTTCAAGGTCTTAATCTTCAACGTTCACAGGTAAATGTCCTCCATCGTGGCTCCATTTTACATTTGTTTTGTATTATCTGCTGGATTGTGTTCAGCTCCAGACGTCGTCTACGTGCACGTTCAGAGCGCACCGGTCCTCCAACTTCCAGTCCAAATATAATGTGAAGATGATCCTAAAGGGTTAATTTTGCCCACTTGCTGCTTTGTACAATTTGTTTAATGTTGTTTTTAGTTTTCTGTAAGTTGCATTGTACAGGCTGTTACATAACAAACCATATCTCCCTGATTTATTACAAAAGAAAAAATAAATGGACAGTATGCACAGAGACGCTTTTCCTATGTGTTCACTTTGTAACTACTTTATAACAGAATTTATTTGATTTCACTTTTAAGTTTTATAAGTCCAGATCTTCAGCGCCACAAGTAGCACTATTTTAGTCGCACACTGTAGAATCTAGTGTAGATGTTACACTTCTAACTAGCATTCATGGATCGGTGGAATAAAATGTAAGATTTTAAAGTGTGATTTTCACAAATACGAGGAAGTCGCATAGCCGAATGACTCGGTGAGCTTAATGAAGATCAGTCAAACTTCAATGTAAATGTATATGCTAAAGTAGCCAGTGTTTGCCAGTGTTCACAAGCTAGTTGAGCTAAACTAGTTAGCTAGAAATACGCTCAAGTAATACTTAATTTAAAAATAATTACTTAACTTCATTGATCCCTCTGGAGGTCTCCATTAGGTTTATCTAATCTAATAGAATTGTCATTACATGGGCCTCAAGGTAAATAACATGTGATTCAAATAGTTGTAGAGAGTGGGAAAAAAATAGAATGCTTTTTTTAGGAAAGGAAAAAAAATGAAAGTGACAAAATGAGATTATAGCTTTTTAATCCAGAAAAAGCAAAAACGATCTCAATCATCAGTATGTATGTATTGTGAGACTCAAAGAACATTTTTCACATGATCATTTCACATTTTATTTATAGTAAGAAAAAAGTAGTTGACATGTTGAAGTCTTCACTCATAGTTGCACTTCTTCAAAATGCTGAAGCTTTATTCGTCATTAAGGCCAATAGAAGGTTTGATCAGATTTTTCGGCAAAAAAGTTCAGCAACTTCATCCCACAACTAACATTCTCTCTCACACTCACACACACACACATACACACAAAGAAAAGTCTCACACAACCTCAACTGTTTGATGACGTCATAGGGGGAGTTTGGACGGACGGACACGATCCTTTGGGTTGCATAGTCACCGTTTCGTCTTCAGCTGTGAGTAAAACCGTTGAACCCTGAGTGAGTTTAGTTGACCTAATAAATGCTGGTTGACTTCGTTTGCTCCGATCCAACTACGATTTGAACAATTTAAGAGATAGTTTGATGAGAGGACTGACATCACCTCGTCATATTTGTCATGTCATGACTCTATTCTTATGTATACACTGATGTATGTATTAATACTACCATTTGCAAAATACAATAAGAATGTAATAAAAATAGCTAAAAAGTAACATTTGTAATTTATCATTCTAAACCATAATTTTATTGTTCATATAACTAAGTTAGTCTTAGTTGGTAGAAGATTTTACTGTACCCTCTATGTAACTTTGTCTGGACGTCATGTGTCATCATGTGTCATCATGGCTGAAGTTCTCTAATTAAACTTAAATCCTCTTGGAAGAAAAGACAGGAACGACAGTTATTATTTAAAATATATCAGTGCCATGAAAAATATTGAATGTTTGAATTTAACATTTCAAATATTATTGAAATGGTGTTTTTTAAATCATTTACTCATTTAATAAAACATTGAATTATATATTTGCTTTATTGAATAATTGAATATTTTTCATATTGAAACGTTTTCTTTTTTAATCATTTAATTTAAAAAATCTAATGTTTCTTTTACATTTAGAATTGGATATTCATAATACCAATAATTACAAAATAAACGCTCTAAATTCAATATTTTTTAATAGTTGAATTTAAAAATACTTAAATTCAAAACGATTGTTGGTTGAACTTCATTTTAACGTCACTGCAGTTACACTGTTGTGACAGTAGAGGGGGCCAGAAACAATTATCTTTCAATTTTTGTTTTACTGTAACCATTGCTGTCAGGCTGATGTCAGTCCTCTCAGGCAGATGCAGAGAAGTTTAAAACACACGAGGAGAAGGATGACTGCACGATGTTTGCTACACCGACACACTGAGAAGATGAAGCTGGAGATGAGTGACACAGCAGGGAGGAAGCCGAGCCATGTTTGTGCTCGTTCACAGAGATCTTCCGCTTCTGGACATGAGATGTTTGGTTAAGCTTCATTCAAAACCACTCACTCTCTTTCTCTCTCAAGCATTCAGGATCATTCCACAAGTCAAGAAATTGCAGTAAAAATATCTCAACTTTGTACACTTAAGATCACAACAGAAAAAAAGGTACAACTTTCACTTCAGTAAAAGATTGAACAGTGACTTTAGAAAGAAAAAAAAGCAACACAGAAAATTAAAACCAGTTGGAATAAATTAAAAGTTTTGGAACAAACTTTTTCAATGTAGCATTTTAAAAAGTCCACAACAGCAGCAGCAGTTACTCCCGAGAAAGGTGAAAATGACACAAAACACCCGCCTCACCTGCTGGAGCACAAACAAGTCCACAGATCCTGGACAAAGGTACGGAGACAGCAGTGAGAGTTCTGGACGCTCGGGCCACGAGACGAGCACTGGGTCAAGGAGCAGGACACATCAGCAGGACGAGGAACACAAGCAGCAGCTTGAGCAGCACTTTTTCTCTGTACTCTTTTGCAACTTTTTCTTCTCCAGGATTCTCTTCAGAACTTTTTGGGTCCCCAAGCAGACGCTTGCGTCGGGGCGACGCCTGCCCCGAACGTGGGGAAGTCCTCGGCACTGCTCATGTCGGGGGCCTGAAACAAACGGAGGTTCTACAGCTTAATGAAGCTTCGTGAAAATGTCTCATACATTTTATAGACGTTTTATAAATGACGAGTAGTTTCAAAACAATAGATGAAAGAGCCAGGAGCGCCATCTGGTGGACCACACTCTTTTATCCCTCACCTTGTTTCCAGAAGCGTTCCAGGG